>NW_022196909.1:1178649-1246482 GCF_008632895.1 Mastomys coucha | reverse complement strand
AGAGAAAAGACCAATGGAGCTTAGGCGTTTGTAGGATGAACAACAACATGAACTAAAAGACTGCTTTAAACTGATGTCACATATAACTGAGAAGGAAGATGTAATGCATTTGAAAATCTTGAGTGTTAACAAATACATCTACACTAAGGATAACATCTGGGTTATGGACAGACCATGGTGTAACCTAGCCCAGATGGATAGAGTTGTCAGTCATTTTATAATTATAACATTTTACTAGAGATATATTGTCTGGGATATTGGTAAATGAAAACAAAGAATGTCACCTACAATGTAGCTATTGATGGTCCTTACATTTTAAAGACTCTATAGATGGGACTTTTGCACAGGGCCACTGTATTTTATGGGATGATTGACTTTTATTTGGTTATTGACTTTGCATCTAAATAGTGAGAAGTAGAATATACCTTTAATTTTTCTTATAGACCCCACTATTATATCTTCTTCTTATCATTATAATCCTTGTATGTGTATGTACACCTCCCTGAAAACTCAATCATCTCTTATGAAAAGTGACACTGAGCTGGTTTTTATTGTGTCTATGCATTCATCCTAATGAGCTGTATATTGGGAAGCCATGCTTAATGAACAAGTAGAAACAAGATGAAGATGAAGAATGTAGAAATTTGTTTACCTCACTTCAAGTACATTCCCAACTTGATACTTTTCTAATCTTTTCTGAGATGCTACCGATTTGGGATAAACTTGAAAATTACTATTGTTTTGCAGAAAAGATTCATCTTAAATAAAACTTAGCAAAGCATGATGGTGTATGCCTGTTACCACTTCCAGGTGGCTGAAGAAGGTTGGTTGTAAGTTTGAGATCAGCCTGGACCATGTAACATATTCTAGAGATCCTAGTGCTGCAAAGTCCCTGACTCCTCTCAATAAATAACACCACCAAAGATAGAAAGAAAACATAAATGATCAATAAATAACCCACACCCCCAAAGATAGAAAGAAAACAATAAATGAAATAAAATGGGGAAAAACAGAATAAATTAATGTCTATTCTGAAAATCAAGAATAGTTATTTATCATCAAGAAAGTATTAAGAAATCCTTTCCTTCCACATCTACCTGCCCACCCAACTCCAGAATATCAAATATTCCTGGCATTAGAAAATTCTGAATTTCAAAGATCTGACAGTATAGAGAATTTACAATGATACAACAACTGTAAGTATGGCTCAACTTTTAAGATTACTGGCTGCTCTTGCAGAGAATAAGGTTTAGCTCCTAGCACCCACATGAAACCCACAAACAACTGGTAAATCCAGCCCCTTAAGATTAAATGACCTCTTCTAGTCTCTATGAGCATCAGATATGCAGTTTACTTGCATATGTAGAGGCAAAATACTCATATATGTAGAATAAAATCAATTAAAATTTATGTTTAAAGATTAATGACAGTTTCCTAGCCTTGGATAATGTAAAGGAATGCACTTTTTTTTTTATTGATTATGACCTGTTTCCAAGAATCTAGGTGGAAAACATGGAATTAAATTATGATTTAGAATGTAAATTTTACACTCAAACTGACAGGATATTTTATAAATGTAACTTTGGAGATACACCTGAATTACCATTCTGTCTCCAAATCTATACCTGTTGCCCTATCTGAAAAACAGTTAATACTTTCTGCTTCATAAAATTTAAAGAGTAAGAATGCTATAGAGATTCGTAAGAAAAAGCCTTATATTATTGGCTGGTACAAGTAATAACTCTATTTATTTCAATATTACCAAGATTATTTAACAATTATTTTTTAATTTCTAGATGATAAAAAGTCTTAACTTCATTTAGTTGTCAAAATAAAAGGAAAAATAGACATTTCCCTTTAAATAAATAAGAAATATTTCACCTTTTATAATTTCATATGCAGAAACAATTTTTTGTATAGGAATTTTAATCCAGCAACATGACTACTCTGGTAAGGGATCATATCTAAAGACCTCCTAGGTGTGTGATCTGGCTGGCTGTAGACAGGCCCTGGATTACATGCAATATCATCTGGCTGAATACAGACATGCCTTTAGTACATGCATTGAATTCCAGCAATTCCATATAACTGAGGGGCAGGCAAAGTGATGAATCTGAGAAAGATTTGTCACAATAAGTCAGACATAGGATATACCTAAGTCTAAGGAGAACAGACAGGAAACAGAGATGTCTTAAGAGTCCTGAGGAGAGAAGAGAGTTCAGTTTGGAACAGATCAGTTACTCCCAGTTCTGTTTGGAATAGAGCAGTTCAGTTTGTGGAGTTCAGAGACAGTCTTTCCAAGTAAGTCAATTCAGTTGGAAGCGGATAGAAACCAATTTGAATCAGTCACCTTGGAGAGGAGTTTGACCCAACTGAGTTGAACCAGCCAGCCAGAGTTGAGAAAGAGCTAGAAAGAGTGAGTTTACTTTGAATTTCAAAAGCTGAAACATTCTAGGCCTCTGTTAACAGAGGGAGGCAGAAGTTGAAGCCTTCCAGGTATGAAGGTGAGTATAGAAGCCTAGCAATAGGTATCAGAGAAAAAGAAATGCTCTGGGCTCAGCCTAAGCCATGTATTCCACAGCTTATGTACAGCCATCACCTCATCCTTCATCTGAGCAAATAAAACCAACATTTACAAATTCTTAATACAATTTTTACAAAGTAAGTTGTTTTGCTAACAGTCTTTACTGACATATATCATGAGATCTCTTCTGAGTCAGGCAGTTGTTATTTGTGTAAAGCAAATAGCACCAGCAAGTTTTTGAGGGATTTCTTATCCAAATCAGGTATTCAAAAAATATTGGGTTAAAATGAAAGTGAAAACTATTAAGGAGTTAGAATATCATCAGTCAAAATTCAAGAAGGAAGTCTACAACCCAAGATACCTGTTTTCAAAATTGCAATACAGGAAACAGTCTGTAACCTAAATTTGTCATCCCAAGTACAGAGCACCTGGGACAGTGATGAAAGTAAAGACTATTGTTCAGATTGACGCTACTTAAGTAGCTACCACACACAGAAATCCCAAATCAAGGCAAGCAGTTTCTGTAGCAATCAAAACCAAGTTCCTGTTGGTGACTGGTAAGCGTAATGGGAAAGAAAACTATTTTCCCAATAATTTGAGCTAAATAAGTTCTATATGAATGTTTTCCAGTGCAATTTTTACAGGCAATAAATCAGAATACTCTGACACAATTTATATATGGAGTGTACAAGGAACATCTCAAATGGCAAAGAAATTGCCCAACAGAATTTCGTGGATCTACATAAAGATTTTTAAATTGATCAATGTTTTGTGGGTTGGACAGACACAAAGAGAATTAACCTAATTTGACTTATTTTCAGACCTTGGCATCAATTGTAAATATAAATGAAACATTTATAAATGTTATATTATTTAAGAAAGTTATAATAGAAAGTTTATAAACAAAAATGTTCTTATAGATATTTAAGTATAAATGTTATAGAAAATGGATAAAGCTGATAGCAGTCCTAGCTTTTTATAAATTATAATTAAAAATTATAAATTATAAATAATTATAAATTATAAGTATATAATTATACTTATAAATTAAAGCCAAGAGCTTTAATTTACAGAGCTCATATGGTAGCTCATAGCCATATTTAACTCCAGTTCCAAAGAATCTTGCTCTAGCCTGTAAAGGCACAAGACATACAAGGGGTCCAGCTACATGCAAGCAAAACACCCATACATTTGAAATAAATTAATCTAAAATAAGTAATAATATTGCTTTACCTTATAATTTCAAATATTTTGGTTAATGATAATAATAATATTGTCTTTACTTGGGATCCACCTGAGAATTACAAATAATATCAGGAGAAAATATATTCACTGTAGTGTGAAACTTCCTACTCAAGAGTGAATTGAGTCTGTGTTATATATAAACATAAACGATATAAAGGTTGCCAATATCACTCTGAGTTAGGAGGCAGGGTAAGACTATGAATCGTAAAAGATAAGGATTTTCCCTTCTACCTTACAGCTATCAGCTTGTTCTTTCTAATGCTTCCTTTCTATATGTGCATATCCTTTGATTACACAGGTACATAGATTCGTATTCAGTAGGATGTTTTTATTGAAAAGCCTGAGAATGGCGTTAGAGCATTGTGTGTCTAACATACAAGAGGCAATAGGCTCAATTCTTATCGCTATTAAAATATTGAATTTATACACATATCTTTGGGGACAAGGCGTGGCATTTATTTACTTATCCACTGATGTCGGCAGATTTTTATACAATATTAACATTTGCAGAAGATGCATAAGTTTGACTACGGCACATACCATTCTGGCTTTTTGTTTTTGTTTTTTGTTTTTTTTTTTTTCGAGACTGGGTTTCTCTATGTAGCCTTGGCTGTCCTGGAACTCACTCTGTAGACCAGGCTGGCCTCGAACTCAGAAATCCTCCTGCCTCTGCCTCCCAAGTGCTGGGATTAAAGGTGTGCGCCACCACCGCCCGGCTCCATTCTGGCTTTTTTATCCACAAAGAAGGTTATGAGTACCTTACGCCTTTCTGTCTAAAGAATCTTTAGAATCTTTGACTCAATTAGAGGTTAATACATTGATATGTTTGAGTAGTTTAAATGTACAGTAATAATAAATTTTTCATAATTTTATAATTGTTTTATGTTATTCCTCATGAAATATTCTCAATATCAGATATGGAATAAGGCTCTGAGTTCAACTGATTTTAATCACTTAAAATGTATAGTACATTTTGTCCAACATTATATGTTAAAATGATAGATTAAATAACAAAAATAAAACTGTATTTACTTTATGCAAATGTTCTGCCCCATTAAATATAATATAGCCTTGTTATTTAGTGAAAACCTTTAAAATTGCATTTTCTGACATTTCTTAAAAAGTATTTGTTCTATGTTTTGACCATAAACAATAATAAAACATGTCCTGTTTTATGCATCATAGAATCTGCTGATAAAGCAAATAAACTAGGATTTCCCATAGTAAATATGTTTGGTTTACCCAGTAACTAGAACACTTTTATGAAGCTAAGAACTGTTTTTCTGTTCAATAAACACTAAAATGATACACTCTTATGGGTCCTGATGTGTAAATTATTAGAATATTTTTCAAATAAATCAATTAACTTTCCCTTTTGTTGCTATGATGACATGCACTGAACCTTATGGTTTAATTCCTGGGCTGCTAAATAGATTCTCAGTCCTTTAGGAGAAAAGAATGTGGCATGAGAGGAAGAAAGAACATGCTGTTAAATTGCCTCTAGACTGACAAAAAGTCGAGATTAAGGGATGTTTTGGCTATCAAAGGCATATGTACAAAATACATATATTTCAACTGAGAAATAGCTCAATACCTTGCAAATAACTATTATTCATGCAACAGACTTAGCTGCTCATTTGTCTAGAAGATATTTTTAAATTTATTGAAATAGTGTAAATATGTAACTACTATGAGAATTGTTTATTATATTAAAAGCTGCTTTAAAAACACTTTTTGTAATGTAAAATAGTTAATGCAGTAACTTTTACTAACTCTTCCTTAACTTTACCCCCACCTACATAGAGCACTCTAAATTCTCTGATAGTAGTAATAAAATGGCAGCTTTCAAACATGTATTACTGCTCGTTAGCTCATACACATATGAACAGTCATAAAATTTTATTAGTTTGTGTTCACTTTAAAATAATTAGATTTTTATCTTAGTACCCAAATCACAAAGTTTTAAGAGTGTTACTCAAATATTTTAAAATTTCAATTTAAAAATTAAATTATTGTTCATATCTATCTATCTATCTATCTATCTATCTATCTATCTACCTATCTATCTATCTATCTATATCACAAAACCTAGCCTAATCCACACTTGTCTCAACTTGTATCTAACTCCAGCTGATCAGAAACTCTTTTTATTGTGGTTTGAATAAGAATAATCCCAGAGGATCATATATTTGAATGCTTGGTCCCCAGGAGAAGCAATTGTTTGGGAAAGATTAGGAGGTATGGCTTTGATGGAGGAAGTGTGTCACTGGAATCCAGGCCTGAGTTTTGAATCCTACATCATTCTTAGTTAGCTCTCCCTGCCTCTTACTTGTTGACTAGATAAAAAACAAAAAAACAAAAAAACAAAAAACAAAAAAAACTCAGCTAGCCCTATGCGTGCCTGCTACCGTGCTCTCTACCATGACAGTCAAGAGGATTCTGAAGCCTTGATACATACATCTTTCGTACCTCGCCTTGTTCATTGTCTCTCATCACAACAGTAGAAAAGTTATTAAGACACTTTATTAAATTTATGATTCTTAGTACTTTAACCTTACAGCTAGCTCCTCATTATTTTCCCATAAAAGTCAATCTAAGAACATGACTATTTAATTATTTGGGATAAAAGTATGTAGAATGAAATGTTCAGATGTTCAGATTAATATATTAATAAAATGAATAAATTAATGCAAATTCTGACATGCTGATGAGATGCTGAATAAGAGCCATGACTTCTTTCAATCAAACCTGTCATCACAACCCCCTTGTCAAACACATATCCTAAGTTTCATCCACAAATTTGGTTGGCCTATTTTCAAAAGTATTGTGAAAATAATCATAGTAATCTCCTTTCTTTATAGGGTCAACATTAAGAGTCAGTCTCAGTACTCTGTTATTTTATTGCTGTATTGTATTCAATCAGATAAACCCAGTCTGTTAATCTACTCTGTTGCTCATTGAGTCATTTCAAAATTTGTGATATTATAAGAAAGATCACTTCAAAACTATGCCCATAAATATGTCAGTTTTTCTACAACCTTTTGGCAGTTTGCGGCTGTTTCCCACAAAGGCCATTTTCCTATTTTTAGATCCCTTCATTATAATTAGATCCCCTTATTATATATGATGATCTGATTGTGTATAGTTTCTGTCCATTTTTCTGATTTTGATGAGTGACATTAAATCTTCAAATTTTAAGCCGAATATGAGATCCTAAACTGACTCTTTCTTACTATTAATTGGTTCTCTCAAAACAAACGTTTGTCCTTTACTTGAAACAATTTACTTTGTCTTTAGTATCCATGAGACATATTAACTGTTCCACTTCCCCCTATCAGTGAATTAATGACTACATGGCTGTGACTTTTTCAGTAAGCAAAAGTGTCCTTTTCATATTTTTTTGAAAAAGTCCCCATGAATTTTGTATTAATTCATTTAAATCTCCTAACTAGCATAATCCATTGACATAATCTGTGCCTGGAAGGTTAAGGTAAAATGATTTATATAATTAATTAAAACTATTCAATTATGGATGCTCAGTTTTATGAATTCTTTTGGTAATTTTGGCATTTATGTCCATGGAATTTTAGTTAAGTGTTACTTTGGATAGAAGTGGGAAGGTAGGATAGGAGAAGGAATACAGATAATTGTAAATAATACTTATGACTTTAAGAAAAAATTATATGGAAAGGTATTACTGTAGAATTTTCCTAAACTATACACATATACACATAGAAATAGTTTTAATGGAGTTACACTAAAATGCAAGGGTAATGCACCAACTAGATACCACAAATAAAAAACCCAGAACATGGAATGTGCTATGTTGTTGTGAGTTGTTGGCCAACAGAGTCACATGGATTCCCAATCATTGCAGAGTACTGAAAATTTTTCTTGGTGACCCTCTAGAACAGTGATTTTGTTCAACTTTGCTAATACTATGATTATCTAATACAACTCCTCATGCTATGAGGATTATTCTCATTGCTACTTCACAATTATTTTTGCCAGTACTGTGAAGCAGAATGTAAATATCTCATATATGGGATGTCTGACATATGTCCCCTGTTCAAGGGTTAATTGATCCCCAAAGGGGTCACTATCCACAGGTCAGGAATCACTCCTTGAGTACATGGCAATAAGATCCTGTTGCTGAAGACATCACACTCCTGAGTTGCAGAACATGGAGAAAAAACTCTTAATTACCTAAAAGTTTCATTTTTACAGGGTAATTTTTATTGCTCTAGAAGTTGCTATTGATGACTCCAGAATAGAAAAGTGACCATCAAGTTTACTCAGGGTTATGCAAGTGACATTAAGGACTGGATTTGCAAGATATGGCCACCTATACAATTAGTGACACAAATGCTATGAGAGTAACCAACTACTCTGGAAGTAGGGTCCATTTCATTAGATGTCATTCCTGATACTGTTAGCATGGACCAGAATCTGGCTAGTTTGTCACATGGGAAAACCCACTACTATTATTCTGCTAAATGGACACAGTATAAATGATTCACAATGACTTACTGCTATCCATGTAGATTACAGTGCACCTCTCCAACCCTCACCAGAGGCACTCCTTTATGCAGATGGTAATTAGCATATAGACGTTCAATTGCTTAGCATGTAGGATGTAAAAACTCTGTGGAGTGCTCAGAAAGAACAAATACTACCCTTGTCCTCAATGCCCACAAAACCTTACTGAAGAGGTAAAGGGATGATTGTAAGAGCCAAAGTGGAGGAATAACATTAAGAATCCAATAGCTTCCAGACAAATCAGGGCATTTTGACAGATGATTCACAGCAATTGTTAAAAAGCATTCACAAGGTTTGTGCAAGTTCAAGCTAAACAAACCACAGCATGGAGAGGAGGAGATGGGTATAAAATACCACCAGCATTTTTTTATGACTTAACCCCTGGCAAGAAATCATACTATATGGCCCATATGTTGTTTGACAACAGAACTGGACTCAGTGGAGTAGGACACGGAGCACAGGAAGAAAATTGAATTGATCTCTAATAGTAGTATAAAGACACCTCTTGTTTGCTCATTCATTCTTTTTTGCCTTCTCTTTTTTTAGTAGATAGAATATCAGTTTCAGTTCTCATTCATTTATAGGATGTAAGCTATAAATCTTTGAACCCTTATATCTGAGGAGATATGAGTCATAATAAACATTTATAATGTGTACCCAAAATATGACTAAGACAAGCATGTAAAGTAAAACATTAAGAAGGATTTAATGTCCCTGTTTCATAGTATTTTTAGTTTACTAATATATATAATGTACATATATGAGTTAGACATATTATATATTACACATTACAAGTTGCATGTTGCATATTGCATATTACACATGTTACACATTTATATTACATATTATATAATAGAGGTAGCTTAAATCATAATACAATGTTGATTTGTTGTTTTAAAGAATAGTTTTTAATTAAGAAAAGAAAAAATAATGATTACTGTTAATTCAATATTTAGCATTTGTAATGTTCATCATGTTTCCAAATCTAATATGAAGTGCTTCCCATGCATCCTACAGGGCTTTAATGTTTTTGTCAAGTGAACATCATTTGATTCCCATTCACTAATAGTTGTCTTATCTCTGGATTTCTTTCAGTTTTTATTTCTTGGAACCCAAGTGTTAACTTTTCTAGCTAAAAGTTCCACAAGTACAAAACTCTGCCCTGAATCAGGAATGAGATTCTTTCAATTTAGCCCCGAATGACATCTTGTTCTTTTGTTTCTTACACACTGGGTGCATTTTTCTGACTTACGGGGTTTTTTGCTTTTATTATATTTTCTATAAACTCATTGGAGTACATGGAAATTAAGGAACTTTTCACACATAGTAGAATATTAAGTTTTTTTAAAAAATTATGTAGAACAAAATTGAAAATTTCCTGGATTGTAATTTGGTACCTCAGCACATGAATACGCTTTATATGTCCTCAAATTAACTTTAGGGTTCATTTTTATTTTTGACAGTATATTATCTTAATATATTTTTATATTAAAGAGAAAAACAATATTTTGTTTTCCTAGTACTTTTCTGTATTTTTGGAGATCTATTTTCTTTTTCTATTATATTTCATGTGTATGATATTAACCTACATGCAAATCTGTTCTATTCATCTACACTATAATATTGTTTTCATAAAATTACATTGAACATTACTTTCATTGGTTATATTTTGATGTCTATTATTGAATTCAACATATATATATTTCTAATTACATTGTATGGATATTTGGGCTAGAAAAATTCCTTGATTTATTTTCCCTTCCAAGTAAAATGGAAAGAAAATTTCATCCAGGCAAAGTGATTATTATTGTAGACTTTAATCAGTTAGGAAGCCTAGGATAAAGGCCTTAGAAAATAAATTCTTCATGATTTTAAGTGAAAAGGGGAAAACAGGCAGGACATGTAGCCTGTTCCAGTGAAGAAGACCTATACAGTTGTGGATCAAAATCTAAATATAGCAATGTAACCCAAGGGCTGTACTGCTGTTACACAGGACAGAGAAGAACCAGCATGCATCTAAGTCTCTTATTTCTCTACCACAGGTGATCTGATGAACAAAGTGAGATAACTCAAGGCTACATATTACCTTTTCACAAAATGTGTTTAAACTGTGAGGTGACCTAAACTAAGGATCCTCCACAGTACAGATGCTAGATTTTTTTGACTTGCATCCATGAGAAGTTATAAAACAACTAATTCTTTATTTTAGGTGTCCTGGTCAAGTTTTTGAGTTTTTTTTTTTTGGTGTTAGGACGATGACTGGCATCTTGGGACGACATAGGAAATTGCAACTTCCAGAATTTCTAAGTAATAGTCCATAAAGTTAGTAAGATATTTCCTGTGAGTAATGATAGAATCTACTGGTTAAGACATACTGTACTGATGATTTCTTTTTGAAGGTGATTAAAGATTAATAACACTTCTTAAGTAGATGTAGGACTATTCAACCCATTTGCCCTTACATTTGAGATTGAGTAGACTCTGTTTTTCAATAAAATAGTCTATTTATTATTTTGATTACACACATATCTATATTTGATTACACATCTGCAGAGTTTTATATTATCTAATATTATGACTATAAATAATTTTCCATTTTATTTAGTACTACTCAAACTTAACTAAGATAAAACTATTGTGTTTTGTCACTATGGTTTATATTTTTATTTATATTATGAAGTGATATCTCTTTTGTCACTAATATGTCCCTAAGCCACAAAGCTATTAATTCCATAATGCGTGTCTCATAAATCCCCATTCAAGATTTATTCAGTCTTTCTGTTCTGTTTTGGAAGACCTTCACTAACTGACACCATCACTTGTTCTGTATCTTGGCTATTGTGAATAATTCTGTAATGCAAACAGGAAATCAAGAGTCTCTTTGATATATCAATGATACAATCCCTTTGGACACATATCTTGAAGAGTTATAGTTGAAACCTATAGTAGACCTAGCTTTGGATTCTTTTAAAGTATATCTAGACAGTTGTATCTATAATTCATGTATTAATGTTCCCACCCCTAAACAGTGTGTGTCTGTCTTCACAATCTTGCTAGAAATGTGTATGTGTGTGTGTGTGTGTGTTTGTGTGTGTGCATGTGTATAGGATTATCTCCATGTACTTTTATTTAACATTTCTCTAATTGCCATATGACCATTAGGTATAACCATTATTTCATATATTTGTTAGACATTTGTTTTCAGTTGTTTGTTATATTAAGACAAACATTATCTTTAACACAAACATTATACTTATTAATGGTATACAGTGTTTGATATGCACTGCTTAATGTTTAAATCAGGTTAATGTATTTAGGATTTCAAATGTTCATTGTATATTTAGGTAAAACATTTCAAAATCATTTTTTAGCTTGTTCGAGTAATCTAGGTTGTCAAAACGATGTATAGTATATTTTTGTTCTCAGAATTTTTTCTTTTTAATTTTTGGAGGAGGCAGCACACTGTTTTCTATAATGACTTTATTAATTTCCCTTCCCACCAACAGTGTGCTGGGGTTCTCCTTTCTCTGTAACCTTGCCAGCATTTGTTATCTACTGTCTTTTTGATAACAGGCATGCTAACAGCTGTTAGGACATACCCTGCTGTGCTCCTAACTTCCTTCTCTTTATGTTGAGAAACTTCTCACATACCTACTGCCCATTTAAATGTTTTTATTAGGGAAAACTATCTATGTTGTTACATAGAATATTGAGAAAATGAATTTATATTAAACTGTAAGTCAAGAAACATCTTTTGTTTCAAATGTGTTCCTAAACTGAAATTATGAGCTCAGTGCCAAGGAAAATGCCATCTCCTTCATGATTGCATATTAACAATAAATCTGCACAATGTAATATAAATATCATTGGAAACTACATGTGTCTTAAGAATTAAAATGTGACTTTTGTATAATTAATAAAGACAGTAGAATTTTTAAAATAGATGTTAACCTACATGCAAATCTGTTCCCTCATTCATCTATAATAAAATATTACTTTTATAAAATTACATTAAGCATAACTGGCTTTCATTTGGCTATATTTTGATGTCTATTATTGAATTCAACATATTTCTAATTACATTGTATGCCTATTTTAGCTAGAAATTTTCATGATTTATTTTCCATTCTAAGTAAAATGGAAAGAAAATTTATTTTTTCAGGTGTGGCTGGAGTAATCTAGTAATGGTTGTCTCACATCAAGGAGGCTGAGAAACTAATAGTCGCTTGAAAGGTAGTTACCTTGATCTTCTCAATCTGATGCCAGTAACCTAGAGAACACCTAGAGAACTGCTGATCTTCAGTGAATGTTGGAAAACAGAATAACCTGAGTTAATGCCAGTGAAGGAACCAGTGTGGGCAGCATATGGCATCTTAGAACTCGCAAGGGACAGCAAAGGCCAAGAGACAACCCAACATTGACTTCTTCCATGGTTTTTTATCTCGGCAACTTCTATAAAGTTCCATCCACAGTTAAGGCAGATTCTCCTAAAATTTATTACACTCAAGGCAATTATCACCAGGTGTGTCTATAAGCCAACCTGATATAGATACTTTCTTGAGTCGCCTATCATGTGACTTGAGATTGTATTAAGTTGACGTTTAAAATTAACTAGTGTAGTGTCCATTCACAAATACATAAATAATGAAAATAATAAAATGTATCATACAGAAGAATATTGCTTATCCACAAAAAAGATGACTCTTATTTTTTGAAAGTAAGTCACTGGATCTTATTTTAAGGAAAATAACACAGACATAGAGAGGGAGATACCATACCCTCCCTCAAATCTGTGGAAACAAAATGTTGACTGGAGTATGCAGTAGTGACTGCTAAATTTTGGAAAGGATGTGAGCCAGTGGGTGGGTAAACGGGGTTGAATTTTTTAATTAGTTCTGTAGTCATGTGTTAAGATACCACACTGAGCACAATATCCACAATTAATGTATTTAACAAAAAAGAAAAACCCTAACATAAAAATAGCTGAAGGAGCAAGGCTCGAGTGACTGCTCAGTGCTTAGGCAATCAGCTTTTATCTCAGAGCCACAGATAGCTATAACTCCATTTTCACAAAGCCAATACCCTCTTCTGGACTCTGAAGTTACTTGTACACAACACACAAACAAACAAACACAAACAAACACACACATACTCATACACACATAAATATATACATAAAGATAAAGTTAATTAAGTTACCAATAGCCAAAAAGAATGCCTAAATGTTGCTTTAAGCTTATGTCTGCATCTTTTATAAGAGACTTACCTGAGCTCAGCAGCTTAGCCTATACAACCTAAGAATAGAAATGCTTTCTCAACAGGAACACTTTATGAATTTATACAGATCCCTCTGAAAAAATAAAGTTACCACACCACACCTGTACTTCCTTCCTAATATAATCCAATATCCCCAAACAACTTCTGAGAAAATATGTTTGTAAGTCAGAAATGTTTTCTCTTATGACTGAGATGGGAATTAGGAACTAAATTCCCTCATTACTCATTGGAGTAAATAAATGATAGGACAGAAATGAGCAGTCTTAACTTCCTTCTAACTGATTTAGAGAAAAAGCTGTAATCCTCTTATTGTAATCAGCACAGGACACACATTTCTTCAGAAGATGTAGCTCACCTCCTATGCTTGCACCAAACTTAATCATCCTATCACAGGGACAAATGAACAAGGGCTACATGTGACCAAAAACCTAAAACAAATACAGAAAATGAGCTATAATTGGTATGAGTCAGCACATTTTTTTTTCATTTGCCATATCATTATAAGTAATATATAAAACAACTAACACAAAACTTTTCAGTGGAATAAAATTGAAAGGAGAAATTAGGAATGGTTATTTTTTTTATTTTTACTATGGATTAAATTTTAAGTATACTCTCTTTACTTGATTTATGAACTTTATCTATGGAGCTATTTAATTATGTTAATTATATGAATTTCAAACATCATATATTTGCCTATTCCTGCACAAACTCCATATCTAAGGCATCAAACTATATAGTACTTTTGTTTGATATTGCAGAGACATGAGCCACTTCAGCTCGGACATTAAAACTGTAATAACCAGTGTGGGTAACCCCACTCACGAAGAACCAAGAAGGACACCACTGCAAAAGCATGAGGTTAATTTATTAATTGAAACTGGTATACCAGGGTCAACTCTGTAATGGAGACCAGAGCAGCCAAGAGGAAACAAAGCTCTAAGCTTTTATACCATTTCAGAACAGAGTTTTACAACTTACAAAGTTACAATTTACAACATGGGCTAGTTACAATTTATCTTGTTCATTGTTCTTTAGTTTCTATTGACCTTTCTCCTCCAGGTTAGGTTAAGACCCCTGTGACATGCAGGAAGGGTGGGGGAGATCTGTTCTCCCCAGGAATGTCTCTTGGAAACTTGCATTCCTTGAGGATGGGTGTTTGCTCTGTAAATTCTCCTAAAACCCTTTTGCCTGAAGGATAAGGGGACTTCCTTGCTTTCTGGTATCTTTATGGGGTATCTCCATTTTTTTTGTTTTGTTTTGTTTTGTTTTTAACATTACTACAAAACTTTACATATACAGTTGACTGAGTAAATATATCTTGACCACGGTATGATTGACAGTGATCAACTGTCAATCTAAATATATTCAGCCCTTCTGACTATATTTGGCCACTAAATGATAACCACCACCAAGATGGTTATCAAACTGGCACGCCCACTCATCTACACCAGTTACATCTGCAGTATGGGGGTAAAAGCCTGATCAAGGACAAGAAGTGTTATGGCCCCAAAAGGGAGCTTGTGCCTCCTGGGTATTCAGACAGTCGCTGGCATCTCCTAACTCAGACATGTTCCAGATTAGTCTTTCCAATCGTCAACACGCCTTCATATTTAGGCATAAAGGTACCCCAAGAAATGATTCATAAATGGCTAAGATTGGGCATTGTCTCCTGGCCAGCACAATGTTTCCAACCTATCCTAATTTAATCCCAAACTGTCCTTAGCTTGGAATTTCTCTCAAGAAATCTGCCTTATCAGACAGGTTTTCCTCAGAGCTAGCAACAGAGGTCAAGCACATTCCTTAGGGCAGTCCCACAATAGTCAGAACTGTTTTACATACTAGAGAGTAATTGAAGGGCTTCCCTTACTCAAGGACATTAGCTAGAATTGTTAGATCGGAACTTCCTCGTGCTTGCCTCCAGTAGAACCAGAGAATTAGCATAGGAATACCAAATTAGCCCCAGCGGAGAGGGCACCATTGCTCTTCTGCCCACTTCACAACTGGATACGTGATCTTGGTCAGTAAGATCACTGACCTTGATGTGACTGTCACCTGCCTACATGACTCTTGTCATCTGCCCTGCTTTCTGTATACCATATAAGCCTGCTTTTCACTTTGTGCTGGAGGACTCGCACTTGGGGAATCGCACTTGGGACTCGCACTTGGACTGGCTCTCTGACTAGAACTAGAACTTAGATGGATTAGGACTCCGATTCATGCAGTCCGCAGTCTCCCCCCACTCCCATCCCCCCACCCCCCCACCCTGGCCCAGAGCGCTTGGGCCCGGGGGATGCAGCACCAGTCCAGAGGAGATAGCTGCTGCTTTAGACCCAGTGTGTTTCAGGTGGCCTCAGAGGTACCTTAACTGCTGAGCTGCTAGATTTATCATTTCTCTTTTGCAATGACTGTAAAAGTCTGATACCATTTTTAAGAAATACATTCAGATCCTGTACTTCATGTGTCGTCTCTGTCATCATTCTTCGCCTACACCTCATCTACCTGACTAGGACCCCGTTTCTCCCGCGGGTTGAGGGAGGCCCAGATCGCCCAGCCTGCAGCATCAAACCATACTTCCTATTTATGTAAGTCATACTTAAAGTAAAAATCAAATCAAATATTTCTTGTTCAGTGAGAAAGATTTATTTTAACTTTGATTATGTATGTTTATGTGTTTGTTGACCATATGTGCTGGTACCTATGGAAGCCAGAAGTTGGTGTTAGACTTCTGCCCAGAATTACAAGCAGTGGAGAGGCATTTCCTTGGGCCCCAGAAACAGACTTGAGTCTAGGAGGAAAAAGCCAATGAAAGAATTCACTGTGCCTGATCTGACCCTGAGCTCCTAAGACTTGAAAATCCATCCTGATTCCCAGACTTAGAACTAATAGCCAAACAATACTCAGGCCACGGATAGTACTTCAGGCATGGTACTTTTTCACTATTTCACTGTTCATGCACCCAAAACCTATAAAAGCCCTTTCCTCCATGCAACCCTCTGCTATCTGTCTTCCGCTTCGAGACATCTTCCATTCTGTTCTGAATAAATCTCCTGTGTGAGGTGTGTTGTGTAGTGTGACTTTGCAGTATTGCTTGGTTCTCAAGTGCCACAATGTCCTTGTACCAGGAAAACCCTTCACTGATTTCCTCTATTTTAGACTAGATGTTTATTAAATAGGAAGAGATTTTTCAAGGAGTCTCTGACCCTTTACTCCTAGTGTGTTGAAATACCTGCCAAGTCAATGCAGTGTCATTTGGGAAGATTAAGATATAGAGCAAAGTATAGATAAGAAAGAGACCCCCTGGCTGGGTGGATGGGGGAGAACCCTCTTAGAGGCAAAGG
This sequence comes from Mastomys coucha, assembly GCF_008632895.1. Taxonomy (NCBI): domain Eukaryota; kingdom Metazoa; phylum Chordata; class Mammalia; order Rodentia; family Muridae; genus Mastomys; species Mastomys coucha. The sequence goes on along the minus strand of NW_022196909.1, from coordinate 1,229,556 downwards.
GGAGGGGGCATGGTGTGTAGCTTTGTGGAGGTGAAAATGGGGACAACATTTCAAATGTAAATAAATAAAATAATTAATAAAAACAAATAAAAGTGGGTTAAGAAAAAACAGAAAAAAAGACATAAAGTTATCTCCAAGTTAACCCTAACAGACACTGAACTTGTTTTAAAAATTCATTTGATAGAAAGGATTCTTTGTTTCAAGTCATTCTCTTAAGAGTGTAAGAATACAAAATATTCTTGTAATTTTACAATTTTCTATTTTAGTCATTTCTTTACTCACAACTGTTGCTCTTCTTCATTGTCTTACCCAACAATGATTGGTTCCATATAAACATCTCTTTACATCCTCAGATCCGTATTTTTTTTATTTCTTTGTATTTTTCATTCTGAATCATATATTTAAACTGATATGTCAAATGTAACCATCTGCATTTTGTGTACCTTGTACTATTTACATTACCAAGTCAAGTCAGAGCAAAGTCTAATAAATCTTTTAATATTATGTAAAATAATGTATGAAGTTTAAAACCTTCTATGTGATTATTTTTACATACATTCCATTCCAACACTACTAAGTCTGTGATATGCTATTTCCCCAACACAGTAGAGTGAGTCTGGAGATATAAACAAACAGAAACACTACCTTTTTTATTAGATATTTTCTTTATTTACATTTCAAATGTTATCCCTTCTCCTAGTTTCCCCTCCAAAAAATCCTCCAAAACAAAAAAACACCCTATTCCCTCCCCCATCCTCCTTCTCACCAACTCACACCCTCCTGCTTCCCGGTCCTCACATTCTCCTACACTGGGGCATAGAGCCTTCACAGGACCAAGTTCCTCTCCTCCAATTGATAACAGACTAGGCCATCCTCTGCTACATATGCAGCTGGAGCCATGAGTCCCACCATGTGTTACTCTTTGGTTGGTGGTTTTAGTCCCTGGGAGTTCTAGAGGTGCTGGTTAGTTTATATTGCTGGTAACTCAGAGTAATTTCATTTGTTTGTAAGTTATGCTTGGTATGTCTCAATAAAAGATGAAATGTCCAGTTCAAATAGACATTTGGACAGAAGCAGCTGACTCCTGTTACTGAATTAGGCAAGACTAAAAGAAGCTGAGGAAAAGGGCAATCCTGTAGGAGGACCAGCAGTCTCAATTAATGTGGACTCCCAAAATCTTTCAAACACTGGACCACCAAACAGAAAACATATGCCAACGGATATGAGGCCCCCAACATACATACAGTAGAGGACTTCCAGGTCTGTGTTCATTCAGAGATGATGCACCTAACCCTCTACAAACAGGAGACCCCAGAAAGTTTAGAATTCAGGTAGGGTGGGGGGTGAGGGCATCCACCTGGAAAAGGCATGGGATGGGGAGGAGGTGTGGAGTGTGGAGCAGTTGGAGAATGGATGGGGGGTGGGGAATGAAATGGGAAGCATAAAAAATAAATTAAAAACAAAATTAAATTAAAAAGAAAAAAAATAGTGCAATAGATTATCTAATCAAACTTCTTTGTTTTTTCAGAGGCACAGCCAGGATGGAGCATGCTGCTGGTCTTGTCCACTACCAGGAATTTTTCTAGAATCAAGTCCTACTAGCTCTTCCTTTGTTGCTTTTCCCTGAATCCACTTGCCATTCAACTGAAGAATAAGAAGGCAACTTGAGAGTTGCTCTAAATAAAGTAGACCTTGACAAACCTTAAAAAAAAAAAAAGAAGAAGGCAACTTGAGACTGAGAGCAATAAGTCTAATCTATCTCATCACATTCAAAGGTCATGTTGTGAGCCAATGCTGGAGCTAATTTTTTTCAATGTAATGGATAATTATGTGGACATTCTGTTCTGAAAAACATGAACAATAAGATTCATTTAAAATTTCGAAGCAAATTTCAAGCTATGTTAAATAATAGTAACATTAGATCAATTCTTCCGCTGAATAATCCCTGACGTGGAATGTCTTTCCTCTAGCACCTTTCAATGTATTGAAGAGTTATTCTGTAATAAAGTATATACAGATAATAGCACTTTAAAAATGTATCCATATTATTGACCTGATACCTCAGAACACTTATGAGTTTTACATAGCATTAGAAAAGTCTTTTTTATTATGTTTAAATTTTTATCATAAGAAAGTGAACTTTTAGTGTCTGATTCAGGGATTCATAATTCTCTTACTCATATGAACCTGTTTTCCAGATGTAATGAAATAAGAAAATCACTACAAACCCTGTGCTACCGTATTGATCATATGCTTTGGGCACAACAACCAAAGCTCTGAGGTAGATAATGTTGCTTACATTTTTCCCCATGACAGCTAGGCAAGGTCCAGTCCAGAATTTTCATCAGTAAAGAATGCTGACCTGGGAAGTATATAAAGGGGGACAAGAAACATTTAAAATACCAAGGGTCCGCTTACTCTTTATGCTAGCAGTGGCTGAACTAATAAAAGTCAAGGGTTATTGAAAATATATCTTCCTATCTGCGGTATTTTTCTGTAGCAGTTATCACCACTGGGCCTAAGGGCTTTGACAAAGGAGATTTTTAACATGAAAGCTGCAAGAAGCAAGCCCCACAGCTGAAGAGTCAGAGGCCCAAGTGGTCCTTTGTAAAAATAAACTGGGAGGTTGTTAGGCACTTGTGGCAAGGAACCTCTTCCCCGTGGGGTCACAGATGCAACCTGCAGACTTGTTTCTTCTTTTCCAAGCATGGTGAGAAATGTGGCCAAATGAGGTAATTCTGTGAACAGCCATTCTGAAGCCTTCAAAACTCCTAGCCACTGTGATGACGACTCTCCAAGGAAATAAAGGAGGGGAAGTAAACAGACTCTGAAGTAGAAATGAAAAAATAAAATAAGAAAAAAGTTCCAGTTAAAATTTAGTGGCAATTAAATTTCTAATTTAAAACCTCATAATTTTCAACATGTATCTCAAAATAATATTTACAACCATGGAATAAGAGCAACCATATTATTAGTACTTCAGATGTATTCTTAATTTCTTGTATGTGCATTATGTATCCTTGTGTACAAATGTGTGATTGTTTATTGTGTGTTTGATTATTTGTGTGTATGTGTGTGTATGTATGTATGTATAAGGAGACCACAGATGCTTGTCAGTTCGTGTCTTCTGTTTTTTCTCCTTACTTTTTAAAAAAAAGATCCTATGCTAAAAAGGGAGCTCATCAATTCAGCAAGACCACCCAGCCAGCAATCTCCAGGAATTAGCTTAGTCTCTACTAAAAAACAGAAGTGAGTCACCATGGCTAGTTTTTTACAGGTATATGTAAAGAGTTTGACAAGTGCTTTACATACTAAGGCATCTCACATTTCTCCTTTTTATTTCTTCATGGCTTTTAAAGTGTCAGACTGTCAACAAAAGGTGATTGCATGATCAGGCTGTAAGGACCAAGGACTGACATGAGCAGTAGTTAGACAGTCAGAGGAAAGTGTGTTCGTTTACATAGTGTGCAGCCTCTTCAAATAGCAATGGCTAGGGATTTTGTTTCTAATTTTATTGAGAATTTCATACATAAGTACTATACCTACAACATTTCAAATTCTTCCTGTTCCCTGTCCAAATACTCCTGAGACCCCCATTCACTCTCAAATTCATACTTCTTTAATTTATATTCTTTCATGTATATGCGCACACACTCCGACACACACACAACACACACACACACACATATACACACACACAATTTATCTAGTGTTCTCATATGAGTTTAGGGCTGAACATTTGTGATTAGAAAACTCAGCAGGGAGCTCTTGCATTTAAAAACTGTTTCTTCCTCCCTCCGAGCCATTAATTGCCTATAGCTCTTCATTTAAGTGTAGCGCTTTTAAAGATTTTCCCTCATCCATACTGGCACAGCACAATTTGTTTGGCTCTTGTTTAGGCAGCCATATTTTTGTGATGTTATGGGTGCAGCTTCATTGTTATAAACAGAAGGCACCATATCATAGCAGACATTCTAGTCCTTTGGCCCTTAAAATCTTTCCATCCATGTCTCTGTTATGTTCCGTAAGCCTTAGATGTAGGGATTATAGTATAGATTTACCAGTTGGGTTTTTGACACCAAAAACTAAGTTTTTCTTTATATATTGACAAGTTGTAGGTTTCTGTAATGGTGTCCATCTGCTGCAAAATGAAGCTTTTAATGATGTGAATTGGGCACTGTACTTATCTGTTGGTATAAGGGTATTTAGTATAATAATAAATAATAGGTAGTTTGTAATTCTACTGGCCTAGGAAAGTGACAATAATAGGTTCTTTTATAGAGTATATGACCTTATTAACTTTGTGTAGTTATCTATCACATTTACAGTATGAAGTAGGAATTTTCTCATGTTGAGCAGACTTTGTGTACAGTTAGACAGCTGCTGTTGGCTCCAAAGGCATGCGTAGCACCATTTTCACTGTTGGTGGTATTCGCTGTGCTGGTATTGTGTGGTTTATAGTCCAAAGTGTCCGACTACTCTCTGGTCTTTAGTTCTCCCTTTCTTCCACACATGTCTTTCAATTAATAGATTGGAATTTCTTGGTGATTATCTCTGAGCAGTTCACTAGTTTATGGAATCCCGTAGGAGCCCTGTGCATAATTCATCCTCCCGTATTTCTCTTCTTTTTTCTGTCACGTTTATTTCCTCCCGTCTTTCCAGACAAGTATCAAATGCAATTGTGTCTGTGCTCCCACATCTGCAGTGAAAGAGATTGCAGGAAAGGACCCATAGTGGCATACACCTCAGAAGGGTGGGTTTATTTATCACTCAAGGCGTTTGCATCTAAGTAGGATCAACTTTAGTTTTTCAAGTAATTATCTTTTCTAAAACAAATAGTGCTTCTTCCATAATCTGTGTAAACACTGCACACATTAATTAGTATTGGCAGTCATGACAAGGCTGTATTAAAACATCTCGACAGGAGGGAGTTAACAGAATTCCCATCCAAGAGGACTCTGCATCTTTGTTAACCAGGAATTCCTTTTATTGCTGCCACGTGCAGGATAGCCCCATCAACCTCCCACTGATATCAATGAAATGCTTAGAATTAGAGATAACGATGCTCCCTGTCTCAGAAACAAACACTTCATTGTTAATAGTACCAGAGGCTACTATGAGGCAATTTAATCAAATAGATAACTCCATTAAAATAAAGAATAATAGACATCAAACTAGAATAAAGATAATTTTATTCCTTTTTCTGTGGAATATGGAGGATTTGTGAGCATGTATTTCTACTTATGAAGAGAATCTTAATCTATCATATCCTATCATGATTTTTGTTTCTTGTTTTATTGATAATTTTATACATAAGTACCTACATTCCTAATTCTCCTGTTCCATGTTCAAATATTCCTGAGTAACCCCATTTACTCTCAAATACATTCTTGTCTGTCTCTCTCTGTCTCTCTCTGTCCCTCTCCCTCTCTCTCTGCTTCTCTCCCTCTGTCTCTGTCTCTGTCTCTGTCTCTGTCTCTGTCTCTCTCTCTCTCTCTCTCTCTCTCTCTCTCTCTCACACACACACACACACACACACACACATCTATCTGGTGTTCTTATATCAACACTCATATTTCAATCACAAGGGTTGAACACTTTTGATTAGAAAACCTACCAGGGAGCTCTTACATGTAGAAAAGTGGTTCTTCTGTATACTGTCATATATGACTGTTTATCCACAGATAAGTATACATGCATCATATACAGTGTGTTAGAGTTCATGAGAAGCACATATACTTTCTCATTTAGTGCCTGTAGTTTCCCAGTAAAGTTGTATGTATTTGTGCTTGAAAGTAATTCAACCTAGAAGTTCAAGGCAAGTATGAAAGATAGCACTGCAAGATATTTGATCACACCGTGAACCCCCAGATTGTTTTATTTACTGAAGAAAACAAACCTGTTGTTCTATGGCTCATAGCTAGCACAGACCTTTTATCCAAAAGATTCCTGTTTATTAAAACAATTACTTGTGGTACCCCTCAGCCCTAGCACAAACTTTTAGTCCAAGAGCTAAATAAAAATCAACCCTAGGTCAAGAGGTGGAGCAAGTAAGTAGCTAGCTGACAGGGAGTGAACAGAAATAAACAGAAAGGAAGGTCCTTTAGGGGAAAAAGGAGAAAAAGAAGAAGGAGGAGGAAGAGGAGGAAGAGGAGAAGGAGGAAAAGGAGGAAGAGGAGAAAGGAGGAAGAGGAGGAGGAGAAGGAGAAGAAGAAGAAGAAGAAGAAGAAGAAGAAGAAGAAGAAGAAGAAGAAGAAGAAGAAGAAGAAGAAGAAGAAGAAGAAAAAGAGGAAGAAGAAGAGTTTTTTTCTTCAGAGACATCATCAGAGTAAGAAGGTCAGATGGGTTCTTTCTTTGCCTCTCTGAGCTAGCAGGCTTTTGACAGGCATCTGGGTCTTGCCGATGATGCAAAAGCAGATCCCCCTACTCATGGAGACAGCTGAAAAGGACAGACTGTTCATCAGACTGGCAGACTGAAACCTTGATGGTGAAATGGACTGTTACTGAAGTACAGATAATCAGAACTTTAATTATGAAGTATCATCGCATCAATGGATCTTCATAAGGATTGTTAAATTTGTGGAATTGGTAATTCTTTCTATTGTAAAAGTTAAACTGGCTATAGTTTTTAGCTTAAGCAGACAGAGGAAAATGTAAAGGAATTTTAACTCAGAACATAGATATACTGGCAAGGATCACATCCGAGCACCTTCCAGGTTTGTTTGATCCAGCTGGAATAGAATACATTTAAACGGACATGCCTTTAATCACAGGAGATAGAGGCAAGCAGATCTCCGAGTTCAAGGCCAGCTTGTTTCAGAGCAAGTTCCAGGAAAAGAAAAGCTTAAGTCCAGAGGTGGTGGTACACGCCTTTAATCCCAAACAATAAAGGTAAAGTTAGTTTTTAGAAAGAAGCATCATGTTTGAAGGTGATGTCTAATTGAGTGGCAAACTGATAAATCAGAGAAAAGTTTGACAGAGTAGAGTATGCCCGACTCTCATAAGAAGAGAAAAGAAAAGGAAACTATTTAAGGAGCAACACAGAGGGAAAAAAAAAGAGGGGAGAGGAAGTTTTATTGGAAGAGTTTTACAAAGGCATGTTTGTGTGTGTGTGTGTGTGTGTGTGTGTGCACGCGTGCACACATGACAGAGAGAGAGAGAGAGAGAGAGAAAGAGAGAGAATTTAAACACACAGGAGACAGAAGATTAGAACAGATTGCCAAAATTAATATGAGAAAAAGCCGAGCAATTCAGGAAAACCAAAGACAGATTGAATTGGTCAGCTTGGAGAGGAGTTTGTGCCAGAACAGCTGATTTGAACCAGCAATCTAGAGCTCAGAAAGAAGTATATAAAAAAAAGTGAGCTTATTCAAGTCTCAGAAAACCTTCTAGGCCTCGATAAGATTCTAGGCTAGAAGCTTCCAGGACTAGTCCTAGGTTAACAGACTGAAGCAATAAAATCAGAGATGACAATTACCAACTACATCAGGCAAATACAAGCTACTTTTACAAGACACTGTCATCTGAAGACAGTGTTTGAAGATTTTCTTAATCATACATTACATAATGAAGGATAAAATAGTTAAATTTTCTTCCAACTTTCATAACTATGAATGCTTGTCTCTGCATGAATTAAATGAACTGGATAGTTTTTATGTGTAAAATATTGACAACTTATCTCTGAATATTTTTGTTTTTACTTTGTTAAATATTCTTTTACAAGCTATTATTTTATTTATTTTATTTTATTTTAATAATTATCCTTTAAGATGGTGATTATTTGCCTTAATAATTTTCACATGAAATTTAGAATTTAGGAAAATTTCAGGAGAAAAAAATTATGACATGTAACTATTTATAAGCATTGAAGTAGTAAATCTTTTTCATATGATAGTTTTTTTTTTAAAGATTTATTTATTATATGTAAGTACACTGTAGCTGTCTTCAGACGCACCAGAAGAGGGCGTCAGATCTCATTACAGGTGTAAGCCACCATGTGGTTGCTGGGATTTGAACTCTGGACCTTTGGAGGAGCAGACAGTGCTCTTAACCCACTGAGCCATCTCACCAGCCTGATAGTTCTTTTATTACTTACATAATATAACTTTATTTACACAACTTAGCAAATAAAAACTAATATTTAAATGGTATGTTATTAAATGTTACTTCTAAAGATAATATACATATACAAGCATGTTAGCATTTATTGGAAAATGGTTAATAATAATGTGACTAAGAACTCAGTATTTTTTAGGAAGTATCAGGAAATATTCTTGGACATGAAATCACTGTTAATAGAATGAAAAGAGCCACAGAAAAATAGAAAATGTCCCCAAGTCCTGATCTAGAAGGTCGTTTTTCAATCCAATTCACAGTATTCAGGACAGTCTCTGGCCTATCAGTGCATGGGTGATCAAAAGAGCAGAGTGTAAATGCAAAATACAACTTTATTCTCTCTTAGTTAGGGCTTTACTGCTGTGAACAGAAACCATGACCAAGGCAACTCTTATAAAGAACAATATTTAATTGGGGCTGGCTTACAAATTCAGAGGTTCAGTCCATTATTAATAAGACAGAAGCATGACAGTGTCCAGGCAGGCATGATGCAGGAGGAGCTGCAAAGTTCGATATGTTGTTCCAAAGACAAACAGAAGACTGGCTCTCATGTAGTTAGGAGGAGGGTCACCTAGCCCAACCCCAGAGACACATTTCCTCCAACAAGGCCACACCTACTCCAACAAGACCACATCTCCTAATAGTGCCACTCCCCAGGACATGCAAATTAAAACCACCCTATCTGTCATAGAGAAAAATATATTATTAGGAAAATGGATGGAGTGGGAGATTTTTATGTTAGATGGAATATTCCAGACTCAGGTAAGTATCACATTCATCTTTATGTATTATATTCATGGATGTGTGTGAGCACTTTACAACATGAAGGCAGAATGTCAGGCCATTAGAAAAGAAGAAGGAAATTAACAGTGTGGGGAAGGGTGGAAGAAGAGGGGATAATACTGTAAATAATGAGTGTAGCCCGCGCAGTCGTCTCGCCAGCAAGAAGACACACGGACACTAGGTTCCTTCTGCAGCAACGATTATTGCCTCCTCCGTAGGGAAAAAAGGGTCGAGCCAATAATCCGCACTGCTTATATACACCACAGTGCGGCGTGTCTGCCCATGATTGGGTGTTCACTCATTACCCTACGTGACGCCCCAGAATGGGCCATGACTCGGTATCTTTTCACTCTACGCACATGCGCAAACAGTTGTTTACTAGGAGTTGACAGGGGAAGTAGGCGCCATCTTGCCATGGCGAATATCTCTCCAGCTCCACCGCTCCCCACAAATGAGCAAAATACATAGCACACATGGGTGAAGAGTTCACAGTGAACTCTGTCACCTTTTAAGGTCATAGGAAGTAAATTAGGACTAGAGAGATAGTCAAAATGTGAACTCTGGGTCAAGGAAAACCATCTGCAATTATATGGAAGACAAAAGTAATTGAGAAAGATACCCATTATTAATCTCTGGTACATGTACATGCATTCATGGACACAACTACCTGCCCACACATGCACCTGTACCCATGTAAATATGTATATTTACACACACCATACACATATGCACCAGAGGCAAAAAGGGAAAACAAAATAACAAAGAAAAAAGTGAAAAGCAACATGTGAAAATGTGAACAGCTCAAAAAACAAAACAAGGAAAGAGGGAAAGAAGAAACTGGGAATAAAAAGGGTAGAATAAACACAAATGCCGATTATTGCTCTTTTTTTCAGCCACAATTCTTTTTTTATTAGATATTTTCTTTACATTTCAAATGATATCCCCTTTCCTGGTTTCCCCTCCAAAAAACAAAAAACAAAAAAACCCCAAAAAACCTTGTTCCCTCCCCCCTCCCCCTGCTCACCACCCTACCCTCTCCTGCTTCCTGGCCCTGGCATTCCCCTACACTTTGGCATAGAACATTCACAGGGCCAAGAGCCTCTCCTCCCATTGATGACTAACTAGGCCATCCTCTGCTACATATGCTGCTGGAGCCATTAGTCCCACCATGTGTACTGTTTGGTTGGAGTTTTAGTCCCTGGGAGCTCTGAGGGTACTAGTTAGTTCATATTGCTGTTCGTCCTAAGGGGCTGCAAACCCTTCAGCTCCTTGGGTCCTTTCTCTAGCTCCTTTATTGGGGACCCTGTGCTCAGTCCAATGGATGTCTGTGCGCCTCTACTTCTGTATTAGTTGGGCACTGGCAAAGCCTCTAAGGAGACAGTTATATCAGGCTCCTGTCAGCCAGCATTTGCTGGCATTCACAATAGCATCTGGGTTTGGTGAATGGATATTAGCCCAGAAGCTCAGAATACCCAAGATATAATCCACAAACCACAAGAAACTCAAGAAGAAAGAAGACAAAAGTGTGGATACTTCGATCCTTCTTAAAAAGGGGAACAAAATACTCATGGAAGGAGTTGCAGAAACAAAGTATGGAGCAGAGAACGAAGGAAGAACAACCCAGAGACTGTCCCACCTGGGAATCTGTCCCATATTCATTCATATTATTGCAACTGACAGATCATAAAAAAATTTCAACTTGGAAGGGAAAAGGCTCAACACCCTGAGATGCAGACACAGAGCAGGCCAGATGAATTTGTGTAGACATCTGATTACTAATCAGTGTTTTGTGTTTGAATGTGTGTTCTGGACACACAAAGTAGGAATTTCTGGTCAAGGAGGCTACTACTACTGTGCTCTCCTTGTCAAAAATGAGTAAATAAACCCTGTCTCAGAAAAACCAAAAAAAAAAAAGAGTAAATAAATATATAAATAAATAAATACGGACATACATACGTGCATACATTTTAAAGCAAACACAGTGTTAGTAGAACTATGAGCACTCTCGCTCATGTTCTGCACATTCATTCATGGGGGAAAACAATTTACTGTGATTGTTTGATCAGGAAGCACTTACTGAAATACATCTCATTTTCTGACTGTGTATAAAGGCAAGGCCATGTGTCTTTGTCCCTGGAAGATCATGTGACCTTCCAATTTAGAACAATGTGTTATAAGTAGAAGGATTAGTCATCAAGTCCAACAGAAAGCTCTTACTAACACATCATCTTCCACATCTATCTTTTCCTGAAATGACAAGAGAGGGAGCACTGTCAGGAATGGACCACACCTTTCATGACAGCACTTGAAAGACACAGGCAGACAGATCTCTGAGTTCAAGGACATTTCAGGCTACAGAGCACGTTTCAGGACAGACAGTCAGGACTATAGGGGCAAACCCTATGTTAAAAGTAAACAAGCAAACAGAACAGCTTATAACTTTATATGTCTGAGGGATGAAAACACAAGGTGAGGCCTCTATGTGATATGCAAGCCATATGCAACAGGCATGAGAAATAGAAACAATCATTTAACAAGTAGGTAATTATCAAATTTATGGAGGTAAAAAAGCAGTAAACACAATAGATATCAATATTACTAGTATGCAACTCTAGAATATTATAGCATCATGGAAAATTTTCAGGAAATACTAGGAGGATCAACTGTACCAAAATGTGAGAGGTACTTGACATAGGTTCTACTGGGAAGTGAGACTTGTAGAAAAACTAGAAGGACACACTGACTTCAGTTGCATCTGCATGAGCTGAGGCTGGGCGCTAGAGGTATGGAGCATTGCTCACGTGTTTACTGTGAATGAAAAAAAAAAAATGTTTAGAAAAAGATTGGAGATAATCCCAGGAGGTACTGAGTTAATTTTTTAAAACATTTTTATGCATAATAACATTTTCACCTATAATGAAATTTCACCAATGTAACCTCTTACTGACATAAAATAAGATCCATATGCTTCTATGTAGTATCTATAATTTAATTTACATATCATTGCTTCCCCTGGGAAGTATTGTTTCTTGGCTAGATAAAAGCAAGGAGTCAAACTATTGTTTGCTATGTATTTTGTATGTATGCTCTGTTGCTTTGAAAATATAGCACTCAAAAGTTACTTGGGAAAGTAGGGGTCTACTTGGCTTACCTGTTTTGACCCCAGTGGATCAGCAAGGGAAGTTGGAGTAGAATCTTAAGTAGAAGCAGACACATTAACCAAATGTGAATACTGATTGCTGACTTTCTGTGTGGTTCAAGTTCAGTTACCTTTCTTATGTCTCCAAGGACCACATCCTCAAGTGTAATACAGACCAGAGTTGGTAGAGATATGCTATGTTAATCATTAATGGAGAAAAAAAAACAAAATAACAAAACAAACAAAAAAAGAAAAACAAAACAAAAACAAACAAACAAATAAAAACCAATGCCCCCACAGACTTGCCTTCAGGCCAATCTGATGGAAACACTGTGGGAATTTGAGGCTTTTTCTTCTCAGATGACTCTAGCTTGTGCTCAGCCTTTTGATGAGAAACTAAATTGCATTAGATTGTACAAACTCATGGCTATTAGAGAAAAAAATGGCTGCGGTGGTTTGAATAAAAATGTCACCTGTAGACTCATGTAATTGAATGTTTGCCCCATGTCTTAGTTAAGGTTTTACTGCTGTGAACAGACACCATGACCAAGGCAACTCTTATAAGGACGACATTTAACTGGGAATATTTTACAGGTTCAGAGGTTCAGTCCATTATCATCAAGGCAGGAAGCATGGCCGCATCCAGGCAGGCATGGTGCAGGAGGAGCTGAGAGTTCTTCAACTTAATATGAAGGCTGCGAGCAGAATATTGACTTCCCAGAAGCTAAGATGAGGATCTTAAAGCCCCTCCTCACAGTGTCACACCTACTTCAAAAGGACTACACCCACTCCAACAGTATTATACCTTCTAATAGTGCCATTCCCTGGGACAAGCACATGCAAACCAACACAGGCTGTTAGAAAGTGTTAGAAGGTGTGTCCTTGTTGGAAGAAGTGGGCTTTGAGGTCTTATATGCTCAAGGTAGGCCTAGTGTGCCACATAGTCTCCTGTTGCCTACAGATCAAGATGTAGAAGTCTTAGCTCCTTCTCCAGTACCATATCTTCTTGCATGACATCCTGTTTCTCACCATGAAGAAAATGCACTCAACCTCTGAACTGTAAGTTAGCCCTAATTAAATGTTTCCTTTTGTAACGGTTGCAGTAGTCATGGTGTCTTTTCACAGCAATACAATCTTAACTAGACACCAGATACAGAGATATGTACCAGTTGCTCATCTATATTGACTAACTCTTTATCAACTTAAGAAAACATATACTGATATAAAAAATCTTGAATAGAGATGTTTTTATTGAAATATGAACCCAAATTACTGCCCTTCCCACATCTAGTTTTATATACTGAGGGAGTGGTAAAATAATTACAGAATTTTACAATCTCAAGTATTCTCAACTACTTATAAATATACTGATGAGCTTGTTTCCTAGTAAATGAAAAAAAAAAAACCCATAGACTGTAAATATGAAAATTAAAGGAATACAGCTTAATAGAATATCTGTGTAAAATATACAACTGTAGAAATTATCATTCAATGCAGGTATCAATGTCCCAATTTAGATGTATATTTGTCTAAAGTGGGTGAATGATCAACCACTGGTATTCAGATTTAACACTGACAAAATTCCGTTTTCTCCATTGCAAACACCTGCTCTTGAGAACCACAGCCAAGGAATCACAAAGCTAAACCCTGGGTCAATAGTCCACAGTGTGAGTTACAAGCAGAAGGGTGTTTAGATAAAAAGCCGTGGGCACTAGAACACTAGTGCACTGTTTTTAGGAACTCAGTCAAATGCATTTTCATTCTTTTTAATGTATTGCCAAAGATAAACTGGCTAGCTAAGTTCCAAGGGGAAGAGTACTGATGACTGAGCTGTGTCCTTGGCTTTTCATTGCTCAACTGGGAGAAGACAGCTACCAGAGAGGTCTGCAACTTTCCTCTGCTAAGGCATATTCCGAATGTCAGCCATAGATCACCTGTGACAAGTACTTAATCCTTTGCCTCGCCAGGGACAATTCGCAACCTTCTGTCAGAGCTGAGGTGTTTTGTTTCATTTTGAAGCTGCCAACAACAGTTGTCTTTTTGGCCTTGCAGTAAGCTCTTATTCTGTGTAGTATTACCAAACCTGTCTCCAACCAGCTCTAAAAATAATCCCTGCTACATTGGTTTTTTTATGTAAATCTTTCTCAAGTCCATGACACCCATGAGCCTTACTACCATAATAATGGCTTTTTTGTTTTGTTTTGATTTTTCTCCTAGAAAGCCACAGACAGCATGTACCTTTGCTCTTGCAAACAGAATAAAATATTAGAAAGGAATAATAAGAGAAGAAGGACAAATGTGTTTTATTTATCAGGATTCTAGTGAGGAGAAATTATAGATTTGAACAAATAACAGGCAAGAAGTTGTTGTAGGTGATAACTGAAATACACAAATTATATACTAGTTATACGAGGGGCGTTTAGGAATTAAGAGATATACTCTACTAGTCTGAGGAGACCATGTTAAGAGTCAAAGAAAGCCTTGCTTGTCATTTTCCAGGCCACTTACAGAGCAGGATGCCTCTACCTAGACCGTGACCTGGTCTCACAGCCATATAGACTGCTTCTCTGTTGTTTCCTAATTGTGTCCATGTTGACTAAATTTGAATCTCTAGTGCAATGCTTAATAAAATCATAAATATCTAAAGCATTGTTTCATTTCAATCTTTAAAAATTAACAAATAGAATTGTCGCATGTGCTGTGCTCTCTGTTGCTGGAAATATACTGATAATATCATTTTTTAAGATGTGTGCAGGCAGCAATGTTATTGAACCAAATATTTTATTATGCAGTGAATTGATGTTTGAGGCACGGAAGAAGAAACCCTGGTATTTAATATTCTTCCTTGCATATAGACTGAGAAAAGAAAATGATGAAATATTATTTTCAAGTAGAAAAAAAGGTTCATTTGCAGAAATTAATAGCATTTTTAAATAAGTTGTTCTTGACATTTGTAAAATAATTGCATGGTCAAGGAAAAATAGGATAGAAAATTATGTGGCTGAATGTTATAGATATAAACTGTCTATGCAAGTCCAACTAGTAGTGCTCATAAAAGAGAATTACTAGTTTTCATTTCATTGCAACTATTTTGATTTGAGCAGTCACCCACCTGGAGGGCAGCGCATTTCCCCAGATAATTCAACATGCAAAGTTGCTGCTACTGTAAGACAAAGGGCTTAGCTTTTTGATTGTCAATGCCTGCTTTCATAAACTACCCAGTTTGGTTTCACCATTTAAATAATATTTGTAATTATGCTCGCATTTTAACCTGAATTTGTATTCTTAGATTTAAAATTACTGTTTCTTTAATTTCATGTTCACAATAGTTCATTGGGCATTGTTTCTTCCTTACATATCAAATTGCTTGTGGACTTATGCAAAGCTTCAGTAAACTCTATATAATAAACTCCTTGGAAATTTGCCACAATTCTGGTGATTGCCAATTTCCAATATGTCTTCTCAGTTAAAAGGAGTTGCAATGTGAAGAGACATACTTTCTATCTATTAGTCATTGACTGTACCCCTGACCTATCCATGCCACTAAGATACATGCTGGAAAGTACTATGGGATTTGTAATAATGTTTTTAAATGGAACATATCCCCCTGGGATAGATTTTATGTGCGCTGTAGATACTGGGAAGAAAAGCATCCAGGGGCACATTACTCAAAGTGAAGCTGTCGTTGGGTAATAGAGTACTACAGTATTTGGGTGAAATGATACAGCTATACTTATTTCATTTTCCAGTGGGGACCTTTTAAGCTGACGTGCTCTCAAAAATCTGTATATTTTCTAAGCAGGGGAAAAAGAAGCAAGTCTGATAAAATCATAAATCATTTCCCCATCACTGCTGAAACTCTAATTTTCTTGCTTATTGCTTGAGTTGATAAAACAAATAAAAGAAGGAAACTCACAGAGAGATTTCTTTAATATGCAAAATGAATTTCAATGTACTCTCCTGCTGATGTTTTTATGGAAACCCTCACTCCACAGTAGATATGGAATGTAGAAATCTGCATTTAGATAGAAATATTATAAAATGCATAGTATGGTACAAAGTCCATCTCTTAATGGGATGGCAAAGTGCTGCATTATACGGTTGACTGAAAAGACAGCATGTATATAGGTTTTCATGTCTTTGGTAACGAAGTGACTGGGTTATAAGAGGCCTAGATTATTTGAATCCTTGACAAATAATAATGAGAAAAAAATCATATAAGATGAGTGAAATCTTCTCCAACTAAAAGTTTGGTAGCACTGATAGGATATGCTTATAATACACAAATTTCCTAATTTTTTTCCTCAAATATATTTAGTGAAAAAAGATTTGTTCTGTTGGGTAGCATTCCATTGTACAGAAAAACTCCACGTAGCTAGTTGTTACAGTTTAGCAACAGAACTCAGAAATAATTGATTTGATTACCATGACTGTATTGTGTGGAAAGTTCAGGAATTTCAGTCCTTCCATAGCACAGATGTGGCAATTCTACGTGTAAAGATAAATTTCCCCCTTGTCTATTGTTCTTGAGGTTGAGAGGAAGAGCGACAAATTGACATTTCTGTAGCTCTGTAGTCATTTAAATTCTTCAAAGGACATTTCTGTAGGCTGTTAGTAGAATTTTGTTCTACTGAGCTTTTGTAACACAACTACTAGAATGAGAAAGTAACTAGCTAGTGCTATGGAGACAAGTTGTTGAAAAGAAGAATTGGTTAATGATAATTATAGGCAAGAGATATCATAAACATTTAAGGTATTTCATAATAGAACCATTTCTAAAAATAATATAATGATTTTATTTATGTATATCTATGGTGAGTCCTAGCAGAAATAAGCAAATGAAAAAAGTGTGATAAAAGAAATTTGCCCTATGTTATCTTCTTTGTTCTTAAGATTGTTTTGAGAATTTTATACTTAGTACTATGCTGATATAAATTCCATTACTACCTCTTTCCCTTCCAATACCTTCTGTATTCCTCTCAATTCCTTTTCAAATGCATGGTTTCTTTAATTATTATTGCTACACACACACACACACACACACACACACACACACACACACACACACATATATATACAAGATTATATATCATAAATTTAACCAATGTATACACATATATAATAAATACAATAATTTATAAGTATAATTATATCATGTAAAATTGTATGTTATATACCATATATCAGATATCATATAATAAATTGTAATAAATATCAAAGGTAATAATATTATAGGTGGAGACATTAAAAGAAATAAACATTGGTTGGGAAAAATAATATAAATGGAAGAATTTCTAGATCTTCCAAAATTCCAAAGTAAAACAAAAAAGAGATTAGTGATTTAAATAGATATAAAACAAGATTATATGTGTATGTATATGATATATATGTATAGGGTATGTATGTATAGGATATACATATAGAGGATATATGTATATGTATGTGTATATGTGTGTATGTGCATATGTATATGATGTATATGTGTATGTATGTATATGTATGTATATATGTGTATATATGTATATGAATATGTATATGATATATATGAATATGTATATGTAATGTGTATGTATATGTATATGTAATCAACCCTTTGAGCCCTATTAGTGTTGTACGTATGTACATGTGTTTACAGCTGACCACTTGCAATTGATTAGCCTTTCAGGGATCTTATCTTTTTGACAATCTGATTCCCTCTCTGTCTCTCTCTCTCTCTGTCTCTCTCTCTCTCTCTGTCTGTCTCTCTTTCTCAGTTACTATGAACTTCTTGTAACTCTTCATTTATAGGTGAAATTTTGCATCAGCTCACCAGCTGGCCAGGCCATTATTTTGGCATTTTTTGCTTGTGAAATCATATTGATGATATTCAATTAGTGTAATATTCCTATTATGTCTAGATGACACAATCTCATAGCATTTTTTTTCTGGCTGCCTGGTCTTTAACATCTTTCTACTCCCACTTTGTAATGTTCTCTGAATCTTTTCTATAGCATTGCTTTGTAAAATACTAATGGTCTTTGGATTTCCACAGCCATTTATACTCTATGTTTTGATTTTTTTAACAGGTTTGAATCTGTAGTAGCTCCTGTATGTTGGGGGCAAAACACTTATTTGGTAAATGATGAGAGCTACATTTATCTTTGGTTGAAAGAATAAATATTTTGAATCCTATATAAACTATATAGAATACTATATAGAAACTATATTGATTTAGGAATACAGAAATAGTTTTTATCCTTTAGAGTTTATATCTCTAGACATTGTAGTTAGCTAGATTTATTTACAACATACTAAATCGGGCTTACAATAATATCAAAGAAGCTCAATATTATTATAAGAAGGTACATTAAAAGAATGTACTCATTAGCTGGAAAAAGTAAAATAAATGAAAGAAATTCTAGGCTTATCCCAATTGCCAAAGTTAAACAATAAAGAGATCAATGACTTAAAAAACTACAAAACTGTTCTGTGTGGGAATGGATAGATTCATTGCAAAATTATTCTAGTCAGAGAAGATGTACAAAACCCTCAAGAGACTTGAGTCCCCAGAGAGTGTGGAGGTCTGGTAGGGTGAGGTTGGGGTACATGGAGTGGGGACATCCTCTTGAAGACATGGGGAGGAGATATAGGATGTGAAATAGTCAGAGAATGGACCAAGAGGGGAATAAAGTCTGGACTGTAAAAAAAGATTAAAGAATAAATTTTAAAAATTTTAAAAATTAAAAAATTGAGTCTAAGAACATATAAGAAAGATCATCTACCATAATTAACTTTCATTGTACTGATGGTTCAACATAAATATGTTAATAATTATAATAACTCATATACCGGGACATAAGGAAAATTATATATACAAAAAGCCTTTGGCAATGTCCAACATGTTTTCATCATAATGTTCCTAGTGAGAATAGGATATTGACAACATAGTTCAACATAATAAAGGCTACTATCACTTATTCACACCCAAATCATCCTAAAAGGAGAAAAATATTGAAGCTAACTCATAATGGGGAAAAAGATAGGGCTGTCTACTGTTCCTACTTCTTTTCAATATAAAAAGATATTGATATAATTATATTAAGATATAATTGGAACAATTAGAAAATAGAAGGAATTAACAAAATGCAAAGAAAGAAAGAAGTCAAATTATCTCTATTTGTAGATGATAAGATATAAACAAGAGAACACATGTGTTCCATCACAAAACCTCAAGAATCAACAATCAAAACTTTCACCAAACTGATAAGATACAAAGTCAACCTATAAAAATCACCTACACATCAAAAACAAAAATTGTTGTGGCTCACAAGTTTTCAAACAAACAAAAATGCCTAAGTAATATATAAAATGTTTACATCCTTAATGTAGTAATGGAAACTAAAAGCATTTTGAGATTTGATCTTATGCCAGTAAGAATGGATAAGCTCAAGGCAAGTACCGACGAGCAATGCTGGTGAGGTTGCGAAGAAGGACTGTACCAGTTTCTAGTCCCACCAACCTCATTGATGGTTGGTGGGATTAGAAACTGGTACAGTCACCCTGGAAAAGAGTGTAATTTCAACATGCTAAAAATGGAGCTACCAATCAGGATGATGTTTTCTAGTTCCATCCATTTGTCTGCAAATTTCATGAATTCATTGTTTTTACTACCTGAGTAGTACTCCTTTGTACTATATCCATTCTTCCACTGAGGGACAGCTGGGTTGTTTCCAGGTTCTGTCTATTATAAATAAGGATTCTATGAACACGGTGAAACATGTGTCCTTGTTACATGTTAGAACAGTTTTTGTATATAGTCACAAAAAGCACACATGATATGTACTTACTACTAAGTGGATATTAGCCCCAAAGCTTGGAATACTCATGATACAACTCAATGACCATATGAAGCTCAAAAAGAAGAAACACCAAAGTTTGGATACTTCAATCTTACCTAGAAGGGGAAACAAAATAATCTCAGGAAGTAGAGGGGAGCTCTGGGAGGGAGAAAGGAGGGAGAAGAGGGAAAGTGGGGCAGAATTAGGTGGTGTGAGAGGAGATGGGATAGGTGTACAGAGGGTCAAGAAATTGAACAGAGTTGTATAGCAGTGGGAGATGGGGAACTGGGAGTGGCCACTAGGAAGTCCCAGATGCCATACAAGTGAGGTTCCCAGGATGCAACAGGGATAACATTAGCTGAAATATCAAATGAAGGGGAAAGAGAACCTATAGAGACAATATCTAGTGCATGGCACACAGTTGAAGAATGTGGCCACCTGCCCATCTCAAAATTTTTAACCCAGAATTATTCTTGTCTAAAGAAAATGCAGTGGGAAATAGTGGAGCAGAGACTGAAGGAAAGGTCATCTAAGACTTCCCCACCTAGGGATCCATCCCATCTGCAGACACCAAACACAGACATTTTTGCTTATACAAAGAAGCTCTTGCTGACCTGAGCCACCAGGTAAGGACTTTGATAGAGACATAACATTTATAGCTGAGTGGATTTTAAGTTCTCTCACTAGCAAAGGTCTAGTTATGGGTTATTTGTTCGCATCTGCTGAAAAAGGCACTGATTTATGAGTATAACAAAATAACATTAGGGATACTTTTATAACTACTTCTCTTTTTAGACCAGAATTATCTGACTTCTATCCTAGATCCATAAGCTCTCTAGTTTTAGGTTCTCAGGTATGGGTTCCATCTCATAAAGTGGGTCTTAACTCATGTTGTCTCTTAGTGGTGGATACTAATTGTAGATTTCACTACAATTTGGTATTACAGCAAAAATAGAAAGTGACCACAATGAAGAGGTAGAATTTGTGTTCTCTTCGGAACTTATGGAGTGGTCTAGGTCAATCATGACCAAATAGAAAATCAAACAGAATTACTTATAAGCAGCATTGCTATGGGCTCATGTTTTAGATCACATATTTTGAATTCATTTTCTCTAACAGTCCCCAAAACCAGACAGGTCATGCTACAGTCATTGGTTTTGTTAATTAGTAGTACCCGGACATTGAACATTGAGAACATAGCAAGTGAAGCATTTTTTTACATGCTCCATGACTCTCTTTCCCTAGGTTTGGTGGGTGAGTACACTCTAGATGAATTACAAAATGTATCCTTCCACAAGTACTTCTGCCTGGGGAAGGCACATTTGCTAATTGCTACTTTTATGTTATGTCTCAATGTGAAGTTTCATGTTCAGGCATGACTGGATTTACTAATGTTGACACATTTTGACTTCAAGACCAGCTCCTTTTGGTTTTGTTGTTGTTGTTGTTTCTTTTTGTTTGTTTGTTTTGTTTTGTTTTTTTGGTTTTGTTTTGTTTTGTTTTGTTTTTGGTTTTTCAAGACAGGGTTTCTCTGTGTAGCTCTGGCTGTCCTGATACTCACTCTATAGACCAGGCTGGCCTCGAACTCAGAAATCCGCCTGCCTCTGCCTCCCAAGTGCTGAGATTAAAGGCATGTACCACCACTACCCGGCAGACCAGCTCCTTTTTAGGTTATAAATATTTTCCTTCACTAGTTTAGCTTAGGCTATTTTGCTGTCTTCATTTTCTAATAAGGAAAATATTACATGGTATGTTTTGTTCCTTTGCTTCCTCCATTATGGCAGCAAGAGCAATGGAGCACTTATTTATAAAATATCCAAATATTGGAAAGAAAATTTTGAAAAAGTACTAGTATTAAAGACACCCCTAAACTTCACTAATTCTACTAGGTTCTCTTACTTAGATATTAATATAACTTAGAACTTGATTAATATTACAAAGGCACATCACAATGAGATTGTAATTAAAGGGAGAAAATAAGTATAACATTAATAAGTACTCATGAAGCATATTATAAAATTAAGTACAAAAACATTCTCAAAAGTTGTTGCCTCCATAAGTGCTCTTAGGTATATTTCATGGAATAAAGTATGACATCATAAATATATGTAACCAGAAAAATACAAAATTTGAAAAATGACAGGTGGACTAGATGGATTGTTCCTGGCAATTATCACTGCACACCTCATCTTTCTCTTTAAAAAATGGAAATCCATTCTCAGTGTTCAGTGTTCTATCTAGCCTTTTTATTATTGATCACATGCATGCCAAAGACAATCATACTCTATGAATGGAATTTTGTCTATACCAATTGTCATTTTCTGATATTATTATAAGCATATGAGTTAGTCTGTATTCCTTCAGTACTAGTTCTCAAATCATGAAGGTTGTCTGTAATTCCCCATATTATCCTAAGCCTGAATAGGCATTAGTATAACAAGAACACAGCTTTAGGAAATGAGTGTACTTCAGAACATATAGTTTCTTTTCTGAAAATAATTTCTTCCACAAGGTTCATTTAAAATGTGTGGAGTTGTTAATACGAGGGTGAGGAGGGTCCCTAGCTATAATTGAATATTATTTCCTAAAAAAAGCAAGTGTATTTTCATTGTATTTTCTTTCTGTGCAGAAATTCATTAATAATTGGTACTGTGATAGATAAATGACTGATCCTTTTCCAAGCTAGTATCGGCGAGCTGTCGTCAGAATCCTGCATTTGTTGCTATATATATCTTCGCTCTCAGGCACATTGAATGCAGACAAACTTATATCTTCGCTTTCAGGCACATTGAATGCAGACAAACTTATATCTTCGCTCTCAGGCACATTGAATGCAGACAAACTTATATCTTCGCTCTCAGGCACATTGAATGCAGACAAACTTATATCTTCGCTCTCAGGCACATTGAACGCAGACAAACTTGCTTTCCCTTCCTCTGTTTAATGGGCTGGAAGGTATTGACCTGGACTTGTAGCCTGTTCATTTATATGATTGATGTAGTTCTACTGAAATAGTATAGATTCTGAAAGTAGTTTGTGTTGCTGCTGAGAATAAATTTAAAATAGATATGACACATCATTAATCTATCAGTTCATATTTCTGATTTTAAGAACATAGCAAAAATCCCTGTAATGGTGAGAAATAACATTTGTCTGTCCAGTACAATTCTATATTCAAGAAAAATTTGAAATGACAGTTTTTAAATATAGATATTTACTTATTTTATTGGAAAAACTGAGTTGACTAGCACATATCAGTTGTATGAGTAATCCATAATAAATATATGGATTTGACATGATAAATTTATCATGGATATTAACCAATCTTTTAAAATTCCCACTTTAACCCATTGAAGGTTCTATCTTGTAATCAAAAGGAACCATAAATATTTTCTTTTTATTATATTGTAAGTACAGCAGGTATACTACTAAATCTATTCCTTAAATTATGATGCTGCATGCTCTGTGAGTAACGTAATGGAATCTAGAAGACTCTGAAAGAAAAAAGACAAGCAAGGAGGCTGGGATGTTGTTCCAGGTGAGAGGTGGAGGGAGCTGCTGAGAAATGGGAGAGATTGACCAGAGCAGCAACTCTGTAGGAACAGAATGGATTAGACAAAGGAGAGCTTGAAGTAGTGAAAATAGTGCTCAAGAGTTTATGAGACATAGGGCAAGTGCAGCAGTTAGAAGGGAAAAGTTAGTGGGAGGAAAGAGAATGTTAGAAATAACTCTCATCATACCAGTTAACTTGCAAAAAGAAAAATGAAACTCATTTGAGGTCTCTGCAGATGTTGCCGGTATCTTTCTGTTATTTTTAATGAAAGAGGAATTTTTTTTATTTATTGTCTGCAACCAGATGCAAGTATGAAGCATACATCAATGTTTGTGGTCTCTGACTCTGTGCAGAAATCAAAAGCAAAGCTGTTTACAGCATGTTTTCTGCCTTGAAAGAGAAACTACATTACAATCAAGAAGACATTCACCTATAAGAAAATCTCAAAATTATTTCTCTTCTAGGTATGCAACTTCTCACCAAGTAATTAGCCACAAATATCAGAAGAAAGCAATTTAATCAAAGTATATTACAGAAAATATAGAACATGAAATCACTGTGCTCATCATTTTACTAAATCCCTCCATTTCCAAGTGCTATCAATATTTGGCTTAGAAAAGAAAGAAAATTTCTCTCCCAGTTGAATGAAAATTCAGCAAAGAATTTGAGATTTTTGAAAAAGGTGGATATAAGTTTTTGAAATTAAAAACAATTTGAATAAAATAAAAACATTGCAGGAATTATTATAAATAAAAAAAACTAGAACATAGAGTATCAGGTATGGAAGCCAAAGTTAATGAAATAACACACAAATATCAATAGGGGAAAAAATAAACAAAATTATGGGGTTCAGAAGATCTGGAATATAATCAGGAGACTAAAACAAAAGACCCATAGGAAAGAGGAAACTGAGATAAAGACTATAGCACAGAGAAGCTTTTAAATAACATCATAATATGCTAATTTCTAAAATTAGAGAAAATAGACATTAAAACATTATTAATAATTATAAACCCAAATAGGCATGGTCCCAAAAAATCCACAATATATGTCAAATATACAAGGAAAATAAAATACTAAATTTTAATATAAATAAACAAACAGGTAGAAACACCAGCATGATGTCATATTGCTAATCAAAGCCCCCAAAGACAAAAAGCATGGCGTTTCTACGTCCAAATCCAGAATAAATGGTTAACAACTCAGATGGCAATATCAGATTGTATTTTCTTTTTAAAATTAATGAGTAAACTAGGAAACTTCAAGTTGGTACCCAATTGAGGTAACACATAACCACCAAAGCAGCCTTGACAAGATACTTATGTAGCAGGAAGACAATCCTTACCATAACAACACTAGAAGAATGAGAAGAGTTTCTAAACAAAAGAAACAGATCATGTCTAACAAACTAATCAAGCAAACTTCTCATACCAATAGGATTGAGAGTATATAAAAACATTAATGCAGCCAAAATGAAAATTAACCAGCAAGATTAAGGGAATTAGTTGACATCTTTCAAAAATATAACAATAACAGAAAATTGCTTTAATTCATCAAGAAGTAGGCAAAGACTACATGGTAGGACTAGAACAAGCTGAACAACTATCCGTTGCCATAAAGAAGCACGTCATACTGGTAAACAAGCTTGCTGACTGAAAGAAAAAGATGAAGAAGAATATAACATAAAAGAGAAAGTGAAAACAAGCTGGCATACCACTCTGATACGAGAGAAGTAGGTTTCAAAATGAAATGTTTAAAAAGTGATGAAGAAGGAACTCCATATTAATAAAGCGAAAAACTCATCAAGGGGAGATAGCATTTGTAAATACATATGTACTTAATGTCTGAGCTCTCAATTTCATAAAAACAAATGCTGCTTTTTGATGCTTTCCTCATTCCTTAGCTCCCTGTAGTTCTTTTTATAGGGTTGAGATCTCATGGGTTTTCCATGGTTTACATTAATATGCTTATCATTATTGTCTTTATGTTGTTCATCTTTGGACAGTCATGTTGGTTGAGATTTTTACAAGTGTAGTGCCTGGCATTCCTGTAAAAAGAATCTTGTAACAAATTCCATGATTCTTTGGCCCTTACAATCTTTCTGCTCCTTCTTCAATAATGTTCCTGAGCCTCAGGTATGGGAGTCATTTTGTAAATGTATCAGTTGAGACTGGAAAGATCAAACTAATTACTTATCTAAAACCAAATGGTCAGCCCTGCATATACACATACAAGTAACAGTATGTGAGCCGAGCAGACCATATATGTATGTGTGTGTGTGTGTGTGTGTGTGTGTGTGTAATTTAATTAATTAATTTAATATGTACATATATACAATTAATGAAAAAGAGGATATGAATTTGAAATTGAGAATAGAATAGCATATGGGGGTTGGAGAGAGGAAATGGGAGGTAGAAATGATGTAATTGTATTATAAACTCAAAATAAGGAAAAAATTAAAATGAAAATTGGGAAAAGGTTTATACATACTGAGAAAATAATAGAAATGTATTTGAATCTTGAGATATGTCACCTAAATTAGAGACAACATGGGTCTCCTAACTGACTGAAAGTACAGATTAAATTGATTTAATAGATTTCTACAGAATATTCCACCTAACAGAAACAGAATACATATTCTTCTCAGGAGTCCAAGGAATCTTCACAAAATTTATTACATTCTAGTTTCCATATATGAAGCACCATAGTCTAGTACAATAACTGCAAAAATTGGGAGAAAACTACAACCACTACAAAGGTTTATGGAATTAAAACAATATACCTTTGAATGGGCATTGGGCATAAATTAAAAAATTCCTACAATCATACAAATTATAAACTTTACCAAACCTTTTAAGTACAGCAAAGAAAACCTTTGGAAGGCTTATAAATATAAAAGCTTACATTATAGAACAAGAGAATCTCACAAACTAACTTAAGGATCAACCCAGAGTCTCTCAAGAACAATTCAATCCTTAGTCAGCAAACATATAATATAAAGATCATGCAAAAATTATTGAAGCATAGAATAAAGTAATACCTCATAGTCTCAATAATGCAGAGAGCTCTTTTCTTGAAGAAATAAAGATTACTAAAATTATAGACGAACTAATTGCCAGAGAGGTGATGCATAAATTAGTAAAATACAGATGAAAAAGACGTTTCTCTAAGAATTTCATAAATTCATTGTTTTTAATCGCTGAGTAGTACTCCATTGTGTAAATGTACCACAATTTCTGTATACACTCCTCTGCTGAGGGACATCTGGGTTGTTTCCAGTTTCTGGCTATTATAAATAAGGCTGCTATGAACATGGTGGAGCATGTGTCCTTATTACATGTTGGAGCATCTTTTGGGTACATGCCCAGGAGTAGTATAGCTGGGTCCTCTGGTAGAACTATGTCCAATTTCTGAAGGAAAAACAATGAATTTATGAAATTCTTAGGGAAATGGATGGATCTGGAGAATATCATCCTGAGTGAGGTAACCCAATCACAAAAGAACACATATGGTATGCATTCTCTGATAAGTGGTTGTTAGCCCAGAAGTTTGGAATACAGGAAGAACAACCAACAAACCACAAGGAACTCAAGAAGAAGGAAAACCAAAAGGTGGACATATCATTCCTTCTTAAAAGGGGGAACCTAATACCCATGGAAGGAGTTGCAGAGATTAACTATGGAGCAGAGACTGAAGGAAGGACAAGCCAGCCTAAATATAGCTATCTCCTGAGAGGTTGTGACAGTACCTGACTAATACAGATGCAGAGGCTCACAACCATCCATTGAACTGAGTACACAGTCCCCAATGAAGGAGTTAGAGAAAGGACCTATGGAGCTAAGGGATTTGCAGCCCCTTAAGGAGGAACAACAATATGAACTAACTAGTACCCTCAAAGCTCCCAGGGACTCAACCACCAACCAAGGACTGCACATGGTGCGTCTGATTGTTCTGGCAGCACGTGCGTAGTAGAGGATTGCAAATTTGATTATCAATAGGAGGAGAGGACCTCAGCCCTGTGAAGGTTCTGTGCCCCAGTATAGGGGAATGCCAGGGCCAATAAGTGGGAGAGGGTGGGGTGGCAGGCATGGGGAGTGGGGAGGCAACAGGGGTTTGTTCTTGTTGTTTTTGTTTCTTTGTTTGGAGGGGAAACTGGGAAAGGAGAAATTTACATGTAAATAAAGAAAATATCTAATAAAAAAATTCTAAAAAGTCAAAAAAAAAAGACGTTTCTCCAGAATCCCATGAAATAAAGACATTTTAAGAAATACTTTGAAAACTTATATCAGAAACATAGAAAAATACAAGAAACTATTTCAAAAGTTTCTTAGACAAAGTATATATCAAAATTAAATAAACAAAATGTAGACAAATAGGCTCATCACAATCATTGAAGCAGAAATTAAAAGTTCTGATAAAATTGAAATCACTCCTAAACTGTATCAACTTTGTAACGAAAAAAAGAAGAGGGCTACCAATGTTCCCCAAAATTATTTGTAATGCAGAAAGGGATGGAGCACCACAGAATGCACTCCAAGGAGCTAGCAATACTAAACTAGATAAAGATACAATGAAAAAGTAATTTTGTATTAATTATTGCAATCCAAATGCAAAAAAAAACATGTTAAGAATACCTAGGTGATTTTATTAAGGGATGCAAGGTTGTTTCAACATGTGAAAATATATTCGGAACATTTAAGTACAGATGTTATATGATCATTTCCAGTTGGTACAAAAAATTTAAGAATATTCCAGATTACTTAATGATAATAGCACAACAGAAAAAAATAGTAATAAAATGAACATATGCCAATATAATAATGGGTACTCAGCAACTCTAAAGCCAACACTATGCCAAATGTGCAAAATTGATATTTTCTATACAACTTTGCAGTGTTCTAAGAGTGTCCATTCAAAGCCTTTGCTGTAGCAACAAGACCATAGAAACAAACTGTAGGATATAAATAGGACAGGAACAAGTCTAATTATCCCTATTTGTAGATGACCCAATGATTTCTATTTAAAAGAAATGAGAATCACTACCAGAAAACTCTTGAATCTGATCAAACATATTAGCAAATTTGCAGGATATAAAATTAGTATGCGAAAATGTAAAGTTCTCAGTACTGAATTCACTAGCGTATCAGAAGGAAATCCAGTTTATATTCGCTTGGAATAAATAACATACCTAGGGATAACCATAGCGAAGGAAGTTAAAGACTTCTACCAATAAAAACATTAAGACACTGAAGAAAGAAATTGAAGAAGACACTAGAAGACAAAAAGAACTACTATACAACTAAATGGGCAGAATTAACATGAAAATGACCATGTTATTAAAATAATTCTACAGAATTAATGGAATGACCATGATATTGTATATAGAAGAAAAAACAGTAACCCTAAAATTAATATGGAAATACAAAGTATAGTGACCCTAGAGAGAAAGAAATGCTTAGAGATGCTTGGTCTTAAATTATAGTGACCATTATCTAGTTGTAAAACTAGTGGAATGTGAAGACAAAAACAGACGCAGCGACGCAGACCAAGACACAGCGACGCAGACCAAGACACAGCGACGCAGACCAAGACACAGCGACGCAGACCAAGAAACATTAAAAGACATAGAAATAAATGGACATTGTTTCAGCCACCTAATTTTGGACAAGGGGGTTACAAACACATTCAAGAGTTTGGTGGTGGTATTGCATGCACTCAGGAGACAGAGGCAAGGGGATCTTTGAGTTTGAGGACATGCTGATCGAGTAAATGAATTCCAGGAAATTCAAAGCTACACAGAAAAGCCTACCTTCAACAAAACAAATCAAATCATATAAACAAAAACTCACTCAAAGAAGCACTGCTTCTTCAAGAAGTAGCGTTGACCAAAAAGGTTTCTAAATGTAAAAAAAAAAAAGAAAAGAAAAGAAAAGGTAAAGGTATATTTCTTATCCTTTAGAAAATTGATTTAGAGCATATCAAAAACCTTCTCATAAGACCTGAAACAAAGCAACTGCTAGAAGAAAATCTAGTGGAAATACTTCCCAATACAGGGATGTATTGATAGGGCTTTCTGTAAAGAATCCCAATAACACAGGAGATCATACCAAAATTGGGAAGTAGCATTTTATGAATTAAAGAGCTTTTGGTCAGCCAAGGAAACCACTGAAAATATGGAACATCTTATCTCTAGGAAGAATACTTTTCATCTACATATTAGACAAAAGATTAATATTGAGGATATATAAGGACCTGCAAATATTAGACACTAGAATTTCATACATTCAAGATAGAGGCTAATAAAGTTCTCAAAGAAGAAATGCAGATAACCAGTACACACTTGGTAAGTGTCCAAGACCCTTAGCTATCAAGAAAATGCAATGAAATCAGCTAGTATTTTCTCTTTTCCCAATTAGACTGGATTTTGCCAAGAAAACAGATAACAACAAAGTGCTGGCAAGAATGTGAGGGAAAGAATCACTTACTGACTGCTGGCAGAAATGTAAACTTGTTCAACTATTGTAGAAATCAAAATAGGGTTCCTCAAAAGTCTAAAATTTAAACAATCACAGTAGCCCATCTTCACTACACATGATATATTCAAAGGACTCTAAGTAAAAACATTATAGAGATACTGCATATGTGTATAGCTACTCTATTTATTTCCAATAGCCAAAACTGTAAGCTGCCCAGATGTTTACCATCAACATCTGAACACAAAAGAAAATGCAGTACATATACATAATGAAATTTAGAAAACCATTCATTTTAAATGAAATCATGGCATTTTCAGGAAAATTGATGAGAAAAACGGACATAGAAAAGGATAGTGCGTATTTTCTCTCATATAAGTAACATATTTAAATATTTAAATCTCAATCTGTCTGTGTGTGTGTATGCATGCATTTATGTTTCTATTGTCTCTCTGTGTGTTTAATGATCATACAACTAAGATCTTGTGAAGCAAGAAAGAAATCAACAAGAGGTAGAAAACACAAAGGATAACAAAATATATTAAACATAAATCAGAGGATAACAGTTACTGGGAAATAAATAAACCAAAGGGAGAACTAATTAGAACCAAATGATATGATATGTATGAAGATGCCAAAATAAAACTCTTTACTTTGTGTAAAACCTAAATAAAATCTAATTTTAAAAAATAAACAATGTAAAGTAAGATTTCTTTATCAGTGTATATATGTGTGAGAAAATCATATCATATCCTATTGCTTCATGTTATTAATCCATGTTAGCTTTTCCCCCACAAGAAATACTGAGATATAGCTGACTGTAAAATTGCTCATCTCAAATGTTCAAGGATCTAGCTTGATCTCTATCATGAAAATAATTAAATAAAAATAGAAACAACATACAATTGAAATATACTCCTTATATTTATGTAGAATTTTGGAGAAAATTTTGATTTTATTGTTCTGTTAATTTTATAACATAAAAATATTTTATACAATAGGCAACTTGAATTCGTATTAGCTGGAATGTTTCAATAAATAAGCCATATTTTCTGTTTCTACACATATTATATGACCCAGTTTTTTTGGTTTGGACAATAAATTTACAAATATTTGGGAAGAGAAAAAAATGAATCATCAGTTGCTAATTTTGTCTCAAAACAACAAAATATGAATGCAGCCTAGTTACAATTTACAATTATAAAAGAAGAGCTGTATCTGCTCATTGTGGTTGGGTGTTCACAAGTGAGAATTAGAAGGGACTAGGAGGCCCCTTCATAAGAAAACATGGCTGAAACTTGCATGTGTTCTGGGTTCAAAAGGAACCTTGATGTGCATGTTGATTTAAGATGATTTCTGTCCAAAACTGTATCTAACTAGATAAGCCATGTGTTTATCATCTGTTTCAACAACAACAACAACAAAAAAAGACAAGTGATATAATTTCAATACCATTTAGATCGAGACATCCAGGAAATTTTCTCTTTAAGCATCAGTAAAGGAAACATAATACAGTTACTCTCCATAAACTGATTCTTTTCTACAAAAGCAGACAGTATGTTACATATTAGCTATGTAAAATCATATATATACCTTATTAGATTCCATTTTAAAATAATATTTCAGTTTTATAGTGTGTAGTTGCTATTCCTCAACTTGACTATGTCTGAAATGAACTACAATTGGAAGGCTCACCTGTGATCCTGCTCTTGAAGTTGGGAGATACAAGTTTCTGGCACAAAGCGAGTCCCAGACCCAGGCGTGGTGGCGCA
Organism: Mastomys coucha; assembly: GCF_008632895.1. Taxonomy (NCBI): domain Eukaryota; kingdom Metazoa; phylum Chordata; class Mammalia; order Rodentia; family Muridae; genus Mastomys; species Mastomys coucha. The sequence continues at coordinate 1,197,904 of NW_022196909.1, read as the reverse complement.
CACCTTTAATATGGGCCATGCTTCTGCTGGAGACCAACATAATAACATTGGAAGAAGGAAGATTCTCTTTCACCTGCTTGTCTTGTCGGGCTAAGCAACTGCTAGATCCTTGGACTTCCATTCACAGCTGCCGCTGACCACTGTTGTGGAGTTGGAATATAGACTGTAGGTCATCAGCAAATGCTAGATCCTTGGACTTCCATTCACAGCTGCCGCTGACCATTGTTGTGGAGTTGGAATATAGACTGTAGGTCATCAGCAACTGCTAGATCCTTGGACTTCCATTCACAGCTGCCGCTGACCACTGTTGGGAGTTGAAGTACAAACCGTAAGTCATCAACAAATTCCCTTACTACATAGAGACTACCCATAAGTTCTGTGACTCTAGAGAATCCTGACTAATCCAGAGATATTTGCTCATAAATATTATTAATTAAGGTGGCCTTAAGAATAATACAGGCAAACTGAGCCAATCGATATTGATACCCACTCTCTCTAATGTAACTACGATATATAAAATCCAAGCTATGAACTTTTAGTACTTGCTTGCACAACTTGCTTTTAAGAAACATTTCTTTTAATTTAGATTTGTGTGAGTGTGCTTTCCTGTGTATATGTGCACTTGTGTGCTGGTTGCTGTACAGACAGAAGAAGACATCAGACCCCCTAGAGCTAAAGTTAAAGGCAGTAGTTAGTTGCCCTATGTTGGTGCAAGAGCACAAACTCCAGTCCTCTGAAAGGTCAACAGTCACTGATCCACCACCTCAACCTCTTTTTCAATACTCTCACACCACGATGCTTTTATAACAAACTTAATATCAATGTATGTAATTAGCATATAACACCTGATAGAAACTGTGCCAGCCTCTAGAAAAATGGTTCTCAAGTTGTGGGTCATGGCCCCTTTGGATATAGAAATACACTTTCACAGGGGTCACATATCAGATATCTTGCATATCAGTTATTTACATTATGATACATAATAGTAAAAAAAATTACAGTTATAAAGTAGCAACAAAATAATTTTTGGTTGAGGGTCAGTATACATGAGGAACTATATTAAAGATTGGCAGCATTAGGGAGATTGAGAAGCACTACACCAGAATATAGAGTATTAAAACATTAGATGGAAAAACTAAAAGTTGCCATTATTCATGTTTATATTTGTTGTTTGAAATTTGTTGATATTATAGATGTAAATATTAAAAGCAGGACCTGTCAACATTATAGCTTTGGAAAAAATATTCACTCTAGATTGTATCCCAAGTTCATGCTATGATTTATTTTTTTAATTATGTCACATGTGATAATATTTTCCATTAAAGGTGTGTTAAATGTAACTTGACATAACCTCGTGCATTAGTATAAACTATAATAAGGGAGCAAACATATCCACTAGCCTTGGAAAACTATATTTAAATGAGACAATAGTAAAGACTTTGATATATTTTATCTATAAAAAACTGCATATCCCTCCAGATTGATTTCCAGAGTGGTTATACACAAATAGATCTGTATTATCTATTAAATAGGTAATAGTGGTTATATATTAGAAATATATCTACCTAAAGACCCAGCAATACCACTCTTGGGAATATACCCAAAAGATGCCACACCATGCCACAGGGGCACGTGTTTGGCTATGTTCATAGCAGTCTAATTTGTGATAGCCAGAAGCTGGAAACAACCTAGATGTCCCATGATAGAAGAATGGATACAGAAAATGTGGTTCATTTACACAGTAGAATACTATTCAGCTATTTTGAATGAGGACATCCTGAGTTTTGAAGGCAAATGAATGGAACTAGAAAATATCATCCTGAGTGAGATAACTCACACCTAAAAGGACATGCATGGCATATACTCATTAATAAGTGGATATTAGCCGAAAGATACAGTCTACAGAACACAAAAAGGTCAACAAGCTGAAGGGGCCCAAGTTAGGATGCCTCAGTCCCATTTGGGTGGGAGAAGAAAGCAATCACAAGCTGAAAGGAAGGAGGGACCTTGGAGGGGGAAGGGGCTAACATAATCTGGTATTGGGTGGGGGAAAAGGACTGAAGCCCTGAAGACCAGCAGAAAGAATAGAAACAGGCTACCTCAGGAGGAAGGAGGTTGTGAGGACCATCCAACATGTTCCAGAGACCTGTGAGGTCAGAGACTCTCAGGGTTCAAAAGGAGAAACTTTAGATGAAATGCCTTACAGTGGGGAGAGGGAACTTGTAGAGCCTACTCCAACAGAAAGACGGGGCACCAAATGAGGGATGGGGTTGCCATCCTACAGTCAAAACTCTGACCCATAATTTTTCCTGTCTGAAATAACTGAAGGGATGAAAATGGAGAGGACCCTAGGAAAAAAAGGTCCAGTGACAGGCCCAAAGTGGGATCCAGCTCAGGGGGAAGCCCCAAGACCTGACACTATTACTGAGGCTATGTTGAGCTCACAAAAAGGACCTATCATGACTGCCCTCCGAAAGACTGAACAAGCAGATGCAAGAGTCAGATTCAGATATCTGCACCCAACAAATGGACAAAAGCTGCTGACCCGTGTGGTTGAATTAAGGAAAAGCTGGAAGAAGCTGAGGAGGAGGGAAACCCTGTAGGAGGATCAGTATTCTCAATTAACCTGGACTCCGGAGAACTCTCAGATGCTGGACCACCAATCAGGCAGCATAGACCAGGTGATATCAGGCCCCCAACACTTATACAGAAAAAGACTACTGGTATGAGTTCAGGCAGAGAAGATACACCTAAACTTCAAGAAGCTGGAGGCCCCAGGGAGTGTCAAGGTCTGTTGTGTTGGGGGCCATGGAGTGGGGTGGAGACAGCCTCATGGAGACAGGGGGCAGGGAGGAGATATGGGATGTGAAGCAGTCAAAGGGTAGACTGGAAGCAAAATAAAATCTAGAGTGTAAAAAAAGTAGATTTAAAAAAAGAATAAATATATTTTTAAAAAAAGAAAAGAAAAGAGAAAACTGTATATCCCAGTTTGAAGTGCCTTTCTTTCTGAGCATATTCTAAGTAAAAAAAAAAAAAAATTCATATTAATAGTAAGACATTTTCTTGAAATCTGCTGATAATGGACTTTATTTTTCTCAGTGAGTTAAGAGGGAAAAAAGTCACTGTTTTATTTAGAAGAATAAGACTCAGCTAAATTGCAGTGAAAACTTTTTTCTACGACAAATTTCAATTTAATGGTAACACTGAATCTAATTTACTTTCATTAACTAGAAGTTAGGTCTCCAGGAGCATATCATTCTTGTAAGCACAATAATTTTAGAAATGTTTTGAATAGCAAGCAAAGCATGTGTATAGAAGGACCATGGTTCTATTGTCTCTCTTCAACAAAAAGACTGACAGTATGGCTGCTTAAAATGATGCTCCAAAATATGGCTGATTATTAATAGAGAAAATGAGGGCAACAAAAATTTGCTATACTATTATAAGAAAATACATGAATTATAAATTTGCCCCTCAAACATATTTTATCATCTAAACTTGTCATTTTAATATTGCCCAGTTTCAATGGGAAAATAATTGTTGTACTGGGGGCAGGCTAGCTGCTGCGACCTGGAGCTCTCTCTCCCTGCTGCTGGCCTGCAGGCGTGGCACGTGTTAGTCAAAAAGGAGGCAATGTATAAATGAGATATTTTATTATAGGAAAGAGAAAATAGGCCGGTCAAGTAGAGAGAAAGAAAGGAGAGGAAGGAGAAGAGAAGAGAAGGAGAGAGAGAAAGTAGAGCAAGAAAGCAAGAGAGCAAGAAGGCAAGAGAAAGGAACAAAGAGCAGGAAAGAGATGAAGAAGGCAAGAGAGGAACAAAGAACAAGAGAGGAAAGAGGGTAAGAGAGCAAGGGAGGAACAAAGAGCAAGAGAGGGAGAAAAGAAGCAAGAGAAGGACAAAGAACAAGAGAGGAGGAGGCAAACTGCCCCTTATATTTTATGGCGCATAGCATGCCTGGCTGTCGTTAGCTGACTGGGGGTAGGGTCCAGCTAGAATGCTGGGAACACAGGGCAGTGTCTGCCTGATAGAGCACACATCTCCTGCAGGGGCAGCTGTGAGGGGTTGTGAGTGAAGCAGGAGCCAAAGACTCAGGAGTTCTAGCTGAGCTCTTTCTGCCCTCTGCAAGCAGATACTGCCCACTGAGGCTCCAGAGCTCAAGGCCAACTTCTCAACTGAGCCTAAGTTGCTTGAACATACCACTGCCCTACACTGCCCCACAAATGATTCGGAGCCAACTGTAGATAGGTTCTCAAATGTAAATGTTGATAAAAAGGGGTACATCTACCCTCCAACTTTTAACAGGCATAAAATTGGTGCCAATAATTGTACATGATTGTGCCAAAATAAGGGTCTTCGAAGTATTTGTTGTCTAGAGTTTATGTACAGAGTGTCTTTTGTCGATTACTGATCATCTGACTCTTAGGATAACATTAATGGGACAATTGAAATTAGCATTTGAATGTACTGAACACACAACTGTGTCTTTCTATGCTGTCAGAAAGTCCTCCATGTCATCATACACAATTATTTATTGAGCAGGTTCTGCCTCTTCTTTCTTGAAATACAACACAAATGTGTTCTTTCTTCACTACTTACATTACCTCTGTAAACTTTCTTTAAGTATTGAGTAATATTGAATAGAAGATACAGAGAAGATCTGTGTCAATATTTCTGTTACTTATCTGATTCCTCAAACTACCCATCAAAACCATGTTATTCTATGATAATAGCATGTTTTCAAGCTATTCATGGATAGGCTATACTTCAGAGGAACTATTTTACATAGTCAAAAAGTAACAAAATAGCAAGCAGGACTTGAACTCAATTCTACCTGATTCTAATACTTCTTATAAATGTCTGCACTATTTAAAGTTAAATTTAAGACAACTGATTTTTGTAAGAAATTGTGAAGTATACAATCTATGTATACCTATTCTTCAAGGAAATTTTACTTAGCGGGGGCTGTAACATATACACATGCATACACTAACATACGTTACAGAATAACTAGCATGCTAATCCAGCCTTTTGATACAAAAAGATTAAAATTATATATTCAAGCATCTGTAATTTTATTAAGTAAAATATGTATAAGATAATGGCAATGCAAAACACAAATATCCAACCTCAAAGGGTATAATAGTTCATTCTAGATCCAAGTATGAGTTACAGTAGCCTAGAAATACAGATTTATATTCCCCAAGTAACATGTTTCAACATTCAGGATATCTGTGATATTTTAATGCAACAAAAAAGAAACTCATCATTGTTGGAAATATCAAATAAATGGGTGTAACAAGGAAACCTCTGCTATATGCTTCAAACGCTACCTGATGACATTCTTAAATTTTAGGTTCCTGGAAGCCAGTGTTCTATTAGTACCCTACAAAAAGAGTTAGTAAATAGTCACAAGGACACACATTAGATGGAAGCTAATAAATGGCTAACAAGTGAGCTCAACATAGTCCAAAATTCTCTGCTGTCGAACTGAAGCATCCCAACTCTCCATTAGTCCACCAGCTTTGCAGACTCTTTAACATAGATGTGGTTTTGTTGTTTGTTCATTTTTCTTGTGACATCACTTCACATGGTAGGTATAAATATGAATTTGAAATAGATATATAATAACTTCCATCCATGAATTTGACTGGTTCATTGACATAGCTTATCTGTAGTGAAATCCATTTTCCTGTCTCTGTTGGTTCCTTGCACTTCATTTGTATCTAAACCAACAGTGCTGAGATATCAGCATCTACCATTACCATATCTCGGGTGCTACTTTGTCATTTGGCTAGCTATACCTGGGGAGATATGGTGTATCAGAGAGAGTATGTTTGGTCTCAAAAATAAGAAAGCACTCTGCCACTGCTGGCAGGTTAAGGAATATATTTGAGTTTTTCTCATGTCCTCTGCAGAAGAAACAGAAAAAGAAAGGAACTTCATTATAATGATTATAATAAATAAATTATTTTTGTTATATCTAATTATTTATAATATATAATATAATACAAAACCAGTGTATATTGTATTATATATCATTATATATTACATAATAATATAGAAATGTATAATTATATGAATTACTATAGTTAATATATAATATGTTGGATATTATCATCATAATATTAGTTATATTGATAATGATAATATATGTATTGTCGGGGCTGGTGAGATGGCTCAGCAGGTAAGAGCACTAACTGCTCTTCTGAAGGTCATGAGTTCGGATCCCAGCAACCACATAGTGGCTCACAACCATCTGCAATGAGATCTGATGCCCTCTTCTGGAGTGTCTGAAGACAGCTACAGTGTACTTTCATATAATAATATATGAATTGTCTATAATTAATAGACATTTCTACATATAAAGTATAATTATATGTAGTTTTATAATATACATAAATATTATACATATAATAATATAATATACTAGTGTATACATAATATACATATTATATACATATCTATATGTAATATACATATATACAAATGTTTATACATATTATATACATACATGCATAATAAGATACAATATTGTATATTATTATATTATAATATATATAATTGACATATATAATATAATTATATATTTAAATTATAATCATTATAAAGATGCAGTTTCATTCTTTCAAGTAATAGGAACTTTTTTTAGACAGTTATAGATAGTGAGTACCCATTGCATGGGTAAGTTGACCAATGCATAATGGAGAGTAAGTAATTCAGTTAAGTTAGTATATTAGTTACTTTTCTCATTGCTGTATCAAGAAACAAGTTGAGGAAGGAAAGGTTTATCTTGCCCCATAGTTCTAAGGTGAAAGTCCAACATGTTGGAAAGGTCATGGCACCAAGAGCATGAATCAGTCGGTCACACTGCATCCCATTGCCTTGGCAGTCAGAGAGCAGAGGACAGAGTGATAATGGTACTTTTCATCTAATTCTCTTCCAGTTTCAGTTCAGGATCCCATCCTTTTGAAGAGTGTAACTTCCTGCAGTCCCAGTGGGTCGTTCCACGTCAACCAGTCAATTTCAAAGCCTTCAAAGGCATACTCAGTGGCTAAGCAAAGCTACATACTGCTCTTGCCCAGGCACCCCATAAGCTTCTCTGTTACCTGATTCTAGACCTTCAGTACCTTTGTTCATACACATTTTACTGCCAGAAATTGTGATCATTTCTTTTTTAGATCAAACCAAAATTTATTCATATACATCAAGATCTTACAAAATCAAGTTTTCAAAATATCTGTACAAACTGCTCAGATGTGCTTCCAAAATTCTGAGTTTATGAGGGTTATTTCATATATATTACCATAACTTCATATTTCTAATCCCTAATCTTTCCTCACTTTACAGTCAACTTGAAGAAAATATATGCCTTTATGGGTATATATAACTAGTTTAATAGGATCAATTCAATGAGCCTGTGAACAAATGTTCACTTCTTTATATCTTGCCTTTTATACTGGAATAGTATTAGCATTTTAAGTATCCAGAAATTTTTACATGTAATATTTAAAATATATTTATATGTTAAGCTTATTCTATAAAGCATATACATGGGGAGAAAAGCACACACACACACACACACATATGTATTCACTGCAAAAAATATTGTGAAAATTCTTATTCTAAATCATCAAGCTACTAATACACAGTCTATGTTTTTACTCACTGTAGTGCTTTTGGTATATTTATTTCCATGATAATAATATACTTAATTTGTTTTCATTTTATTTTGCAACTCTGAGTCCCTGCAGACAACATTCTGAAATTCCAATTAGTTTAAGACCTAGTGTAATGCACTAGAAAGGTGAGCACTGGTCAAGGGTTCCTCTCCTCTCTGATGTTTGGATTAGTTATGCCACCTGTGTGTACATGTGTGCACTGTGGACTTTCAGTAACTCCAGATCAGATCTGTTTTTTCTTTCTCTTTTCCATTTTGTGTAACTTTCCATTTGCCATTCTTACTCCCAAATTTTAGTCTTTTTCTTAAACGAGGACCAAAAGCTACTCATATCATGTCACTTCAAAAGAACTATTTCAATGAAGATACCTTAAAAAAATCTATCAAGTCATAGTACTTTCAACAGAATGTGAACATGTATCTACCAATGTTGTATCAATACTCATTACACAGAACAAGGATGGATGCTATTATTCTGAAGTAAAACTTTAGTATTTTTTCCAGTTAGCCTCCTTTCATAATAATTATCTTTCTATTATCTAAAGTTGGCAAATCATTGAAAAGGCTCTATGATGTAAGAAAATTACCACCATAATGCAAAGGACATTAGAACCTCTGTAAAATATTAATGAGTATTACAAAATAACCACGCATCATTGAATTTTGCAAAGTATCTATTTAATATGTTTAATAGATTCAAATACAAATTTAATAATATAAAATTAAGATTTTGTCAATGATCTTGAAGTTTGGGTCATCAAATTCTTCAACACTACCTACTAGGTGAGAAAGTTCTAGAACCTAGTGTTCAGACCCAAAAGAGCAGTTTTCCGAGATAATGTCCAAATTCTTCAAACTCCTAGTTTTGTTTTGTTTTGTCTTACTTTTTGGTGCCTCTCTTTTACAGACAGAAACAAAGAATACTTCAGATAATTCATTATCGTCTTTTGTTATTGATCTCTTAATTTTGTGACCAAATATGAATATGTCACCATTGCTCCCCTGGGCTTTCAGTCTACATGCTCTCCATTTAATGTAGGAGAGAACGAGTCTTATATAGCAAAGTAGGGTACCCTTAAGAGATAGAAATGTCCAATTGTGTCAGGCGTGAAGGTAGGGTTAGGGGAGACAGGTGCCAAGGCAAGCCAAGGACTTCCCAGCACCGAGACAGGCAGCACCACACAGCAGGTGTTTAAAGTGAGAGGTTTCAGTCCTTCCGCACAAACTGGATTTGGCTCATATAGATAATTGAGGAGATAGAGGAAACTGCACTGTGAGGACTCAGGCTTAGTTAATATGTGACCTATTCTATATGACAGAGGTAGAGAAGCAAGGTACACATGAGCCAGGTGATCTGAAAGAAATCATTCTTTCTGAGGTAGGGTAATGAGTTTAATGTGCTATCCATATGTGTCTGTAGTCAGGCTGCTTTTAAACACTCAAGTGTCAGAATCTTAGGTGTGATCTTACCATCCTCATAGATTTCTCTGTGGAGGGCCTACAAGACCAGGATGTTCTAAAAGAAGAAACAGTTGCAAAAGAAATTGTCATAGATTGAGAATGGGCAATGGGCACAGAGGGTCCACATGTTGACCTGAATGCTCAAGCAAGCCTTATATTATTTTTCAAAAGTCTCCAGGATTAGATTGCTTTCCTAAGGATTCTTTTTCTGGATAGATTGTCCTTAAAGCCATTTGAATGAACATCTAAGGGTTGATATAATAATATGCCTATATTCTCTCTTAGAAACCCTTTCATATAAACCATACTAAAGTAGGGAAATTTTTAATATTAAGGAAAGATTATTTTAAAAACCTATAAAATAAAGGATTCATTCCCAAAGGGAACTAGCCTTCCAGTAATAGACCTCATTAAAATCTAGCTGCCTAGCTGTCTACAACTTCTAGGCATTTGTGTGTACTCTGTCTTCACAAAGAAAAACGTATGATAGTTATTGTTAGAATTCTGTATAAATTCCACCCCCACAGATACCTGGTAGCAGCTAGGTATGCTCCTTCCCATGGTTATCTGGCAAAGGCCAAGTGGGCCTGGGCCTATAAAAGGGGCTGCTTGCCCCCTCCTCTCTCTCTTACTCCTGTTTCTCCCTTGACTCTTGCCCCTTTGTTCCCCCTCTATCCCCATTCCATTCCTCCCTCTCTCCACATGGTCATGGCCGGCCCCTACTTCTCTACTCTCTCTTTTTTGCCTTTCTCTGCCTCTGCTACCCTCTTAAATTCCCTCCCCATGCCCTAAATAAACTCTATTCTATACTATACTGGTGTGTGTCTGGTCCCTCAGGGGTAAGGGATGCCTCAGCATGGGCCCACCGAGGCACCCTCTTCCCCTACACCTCTACAGAACATATTCTTATAGCTCTTTCTTTTTTTATGATCACAACATTTCTGACATGACTTGGATCTTGAAACTTCAGGTTTGCATCCGACCTCAGCTACCACAAGAGATCCATGCTCCTTAGCCCAAGATCCAGTAAGCCCCTATTCTTTCCCATCTCCATGGTCCCAAGGGAGAGTTCTTGAGCTCAGCGCTACCCCTGTGATGTTCTTGAGGATGTTTTTCACTCACCCTTATTTTAAAACTTTTCCCTTTGGGTGAGATTCCCCTCTCCTTAGAGACAGTTTCTTTCTTGCGGCTGAGAACTCCAGGCTGTTGTTCTCTGGCTCAGCACCAGGGCTCTGAGCACTAGATTTTCCCTTCCTGCCTCCCTCACTTGCAATCCTTTGCAGACAACTTCATCCAGTTCACCTGCCTGCTAGAGACCCTACTTGCTTTCTCTTTTTATGATCACAACAGTTATTCTTTCCTCTCAATGTGATTTTAAATCCTATGCATGGATAACTGTGATACGTCCTATTCTTTAAAGTTGGCGTGTTACCAGGGACAGCAAAGGTAGAGCTTGAAGGTCACATAGGAGCGTAACCTCTATTACCTTTAAGACTGCTCATTTCTAATAAGCTCTGGAGCAAAATCACAACATCTAAATATAGAGACAATCAGGGTATATGTGAGATGAAAATATAGACACAGAAAGAGAAAGAGGGAGAGAGAGAAAGAGAGAGAGAGGCAGAGAGACAGGGACAGAGACAGAGAGACAGATATGGGGAAGCACTGATATCATGGTGATTTCCTCTGGGACTACCATTATCACTGTGCATGGAAAAGATGTATGGTCTCTATGGTCTGTGTGGTCAACAGACTGCTCCCAGTGAGCATGACAAAATAAGGATATCAATTCAATAATAACTAGGTCTATTTCCTTGGCAACAAGGCATTAATACTCAATACTAAGAGAGTCACTGAATCCTGATCCTTGATTCTAACATTGGTCTCATGCCTCCCTGATACACATAGTCTACAGGATATTCTAGAGTGTAAAAGACTCTAGCTAGTTAACCAAAGGCAAGATTCCATAGATGTAGCTGTCATCATCCTTGCTTGGTGTACTGTGATGTAGTTTCTTTCTTATAGTTCCTGTTTTTGTAAGTGTGCCTAACAAATCATTGACTCACCAAGATAGACTTAAACAGACTTGTTCCTTTGGTTTTTTTCACTGGTGTTTTATCTGAGAGGTATTCACTCTCACCTCCAACAAGGCAACATATACTTTTGAATGACAAGAATTATTCAGTGTATTGGGGAAGTAGTAGTCTACCGGGGAAGCTATAAGTTGTAATATAATGATATATTTCTTGTAATATAAAGTGTACTAAAAGTATAATAGATATTGACCACATTATTTGGGCAAAACAGGATCAATTGATTTCATTTCAGGAGAATTGGGAAGTTTAGACTTTAAGAACAAGACAAAGATGGCTGTAGAATCCTCCTTTTTTGATGTTTATAGGATGAGATGATTGATCTTTTTTTTTTTAAAAAAATCTTTGCAAGAACTAAAGTAAATAAATATATTGATAACTTTTTCTAGAACTACTCTTTCGCAGGCAATGTGGCCATATTTGTCAACAGTTAGAGTCAACAATAGAAGTGTAAAGTGGGACTGTTATGTGCAAACCTAGACTTGAAGTCTCCTCAATTACTATCCTCATGGGAAATAGGAAGAAAGACAATATAATCTAGGTAAGGCATACAAATAGCCATATCACTACATCCATCCTTAAAGGTTTTCAATTCATCTCATATTCTATATCAATTAACAGTAGCACCATGATCATTTATCCAAGGTAGCCAGCTAGGATCCATCAGCCTTCCCTATTCATTCTTAACTTGCATTAGATGTAGGTTATCTAAATCCTGTTTCTCTTTTCTTGCTGATGGTGTTAAACTGTTCCTTACTGAGATGGAAATGGAGTGTGGAGAGTTGGAAAGGAAGGTCTCTCACAAAGGCTACTAAATTGTTATGAGAAAAACCTGTCATCAAAGAAACAGACTAAAACATCACCCACCTTGAGCCCATCTTCCTGAAACAGTGAGTGTAGTCAAATGTCCATGTTATGCAAATGACCTAGAAAGCTGAGGCTTTCTCAAGGAGCCTAATCCTTCAGGCACTTCTGCTACTATTCCAGATGCTAGAGTTTCTACATTCAACACACTTCCTCCCTGGAAATGGGTTTCTTCAGAAGAAATTCTTTGCTTCCCTGGATCCTCTTCTTTTTTCTTTGTACAATTCCTTGTTCCACAATCCAAAAGCCTAAAAATGCCAGCAGGTATCTGCTAAGTCGCTATATCCACCATTGTCACTTGGCAAGACAGTAAGCTAGAAGGTAGAATTTATTCTCTTAATCTCTTAGACATTTGGCTCATCCCCTGAAGGACCACTCCAAACTGTAGATGATTTGTGAAGGCAATTTGTGATACTGGAACAGCTTTGTTTCACACAGTTGCCCAGTAAGGAAAAATAACTTTTTGTTTCCTTACTGTACACTGAACATACTCTTTTTGTCTTTTCACTAATGACCAAATACCAAGAATCCCAAGAATATCTGTAGCCACTTGCTTCTAAGCCACAGAAGCAACAGTAGCTAACTCAATGGCATATCATCCTGGTATCAATCTCCACATTTCTGAACTCCCAGGTATGTCAAGAACCGGGATCACCTTGTTGTGCTCTTTCCCTCCTCTCAGTACTCCTTAACTTCACTCCACACGTCCTTACTGTCAGTTGTTTCCTCACTGTTGTTCACCTCTTATTTACCATACTGTCAGTTGTTTCCTCACTGTTGTTCACCTCTTATTTACCATACTGTCAGTTGTTTCCTTACTGTTGTTCACCTCTTATTTACCATATCCTTTCTACCTTTCCTTTCCTTCACACTCTTCTACTGTCGTCAGCCCTATTCCTGGTAAAACAGATCCCATTGCCTAGCTGATAACTCACTCCCTTGAACATGTTGTGCATCACAGTAAAAAGCTTCCTACTTATATTTTTAACTTGGGTGGCAGTCTAAAAACAAACAAACAAAACTCTTACTGAGGCATTGATTTAGTCAAGCATGTATATCGCTAACCCTAGCAGCCTGGTCATTTATGAAACCTCTTAGAAGATAAAAGAAAAAAATTTAGAGATATGCTTGAGAGAGATTCACATTCCAGTATATTGGAAAAAAGTACCAGAAGAGACAACATAAGTGGTCAGTTCCAACCTAAGCTAGAAGAACAGTAAGTCCCAAAAGTTAAAAGCATTTGTTAGTGCTTCTAACACTCTTCTAGGTTTGCAGGAAACTCCCGAATTCAATGAAGAAATTGGTAGAGATGTCTTGAGGAATCTACCTGTGGGTAAGGGCTGCCTCCTTCTATTTTTTGTCTTTCCCTTTAAGAAATAAAATTTTCTGACCTTCTTATATAGTAAAACAGTTGGAGTGATAGTGACATTTAGTTGATATCAAAAAATAAAAATAAATAAAAAAAATTTAAAAGGCTACCATGAATGAACAAGGTTGATACAATCCTTAAAATGGTTTTTGTTCATTAAAAAAGAAAGAACTAATATTTTACTGTTATACTGTCTTGCCATTGTACAGACTGGTTGATGTGGTGTTTGACCAAAGGACAGAATGCTCCCATGAGCAGAAAAAGAGGAGATTTGTAAGGAAGGTAAGAGACATTCAAATGGATTATTTACTTAAAATTTTGTTGATCTGCTGGAAATACAGACTTTTCCAGATTAGGAATCACTTCTTGAGAATACAGCACCCCAACAGAGGGCTTCAGATGTAAGGGGAGATTACCCACCTTGAGTTATTAGCTGTGATCTGTTGGCCCAAATGCAAAGAACTATGTCAATCAGACGGGGTAGCAAATCTACACTCTCCTGAGCTGTCAGGTTGAAGTCATATGACTTGTACCTGAACTGCAAGGGGGGGGGGTCATAACTGCCCTCCAAAATACCCAACAAACAGCTGAGAGACTCAGATGCAGATACGTACACCCAAACAATGGACAGAAGCTGGTGACCCCTGTGGTTAAATTAGGGAAAAGCTGGAAGAAGCCGAGGAGGAGGGCCACCCTGGAGGAGGACCAGCAGTCTCCACTAACCTAGACCCCTGAGATCTCTCAGACATTGGGTAACCAATTAGGCAGTGTAAACCAGCTGATATGAGTCCCCCAATATATATACCGCCAAGGACTGCTGGGTCTGGGTTCAGTCAGAGGAGATACACCTAACCCTCAAGAGACTGGAGGCCCCAGGGAGTAGCAAGGTCTGTAGGGTAAGGTTGGGGGGGGGAAGACAGGGCTCAGGGAGATGGTATGGATGTGGAACAGTGGACCAGGACTGTAAAAAAGACTAAATAAAATTTGAAAGAAAGGAAGGAAGGAAGGAAGGAAGAAGCCTATCAGCCTCAACCGATGCATAGAGTAGATCATGTCTCTCTCCTTAGACACAAATTTCATTGTAGGATTACAGGAAGAAAACATTCATAATGTATGGACCCTGACCAGTCTAGAAAACACCAAAATTAATGTGCTCAAATATTCCCTCATCAAAAGAAGGTCAAATCCATGAAACTGTACCTTTTGTATTTCTGCTACAAACATTAAATGAAAAGTTAAGGTTTATATTAAATTATATACCTTAGAGTAATGTTTAAAAGTAAAAGAGTAAAAAATGCCCTTGACTATGAAGTGAAAATATTTTCAAAGCTGCACTAACTCAAAAAGAATCTCATCAGAATGCTAATTTATTTGAGTAATGGATAATAGGCTTTTTTTTTTCTTATTTGAGATCACATACTTTATGAACCATTGATTTCCCCATTTTTTTATTCTTTTAAATTACAGAATGCACTGCCTTTGTCTTCCCACAATCTGTGTTTGTTAAAAGTGGACAACTGAAAACTTCAAATTTACACCATCTGTGATGAGTAACTGTTCATGAAAGAGTTCACTCAAGTCATATTCGCAGACGACATGAGGCTCAAGAAGGAAAACCAAAGTGTGGATGCTTCAGTCCTTCTTAGAAGGGGGAACAAAATACTCACAGGAGCAAATATGGAGACAAAGTGTGGAGCAGAGACTGAAGGAAAGGCCATCCAGAGACTGCCCTACCTGGGGATCCATCCCATATACAGTCACCAAACCCAGACACTTTTGTGAATGCCAAGAAGTGCTTGCTGACAGGAGCCTGATATAGCTGTATCCTGAGAGGCTCTGCCAGAGCCTGACAAAAAACAGAGGCAGATGCTCATAGTCAACCATGTGATTGAGCATGGGGGGCCCCAATAGAGGAATTAGAAGGAGCTGAAAGGGTTTGCAACATCATAAGAAGAACAACAATATCAACCAACCAGACCCCCCAGAGCTCCCAGGGACTAAACCATCAACCAAGAGTACACATGGGCTGTACCCATGGCTCCAGCCACATATATAGCAGAAGATGGCATTGTCAGACATCAATGGGAGGAGAGGTCCTTGGTCCTGTGAAGGCTTTTTCCCCAGAGTAGGGAATGCAAGGGTAGGGAGGAGGGAGTGGGTAGGTGGGTGGAAGAACACCTGCATAGAAGCAGGGGGAGGGAGGTCAGATAGGGGGTCTCTGGGGGGTAAACCTGGAAAGCAGATAACATTTGAAATATAAATAAAATATCCATTAAAAAAAGAGTATCAGAGAAATGTGTTGAGAACACTTTAAGAAACAGCATGGTCATACACAAAGAACCACCTGCAGGAAGCTGATTTTATTAGCA
The DNA here is from genome assembly GCF_008632895.1 of Mastomys coucha. Lineage (NCBI taxonomy): Eukaryota > Metazoa > Chordata > Mammalia > Rodentia > Muridae > Mastomys > Mastomys coucha. The sequence continues at coordinate 1,182,068 of NW_022196909.1, read as the reverse complement.
AGTTGCCTACATTGGGGGTTGTTGGAACTGAAGCAAGTTCTGATTAGCTGATGTCTGACTCTGCCAGGAGCTTGCATTTTGCAAAGGGGAAACTTTTGGTAAGAAGTCATGCTTAATTTTCACATCATCATTTATTCTCACAGTTGCCTGTTAGACACAGAGAGCTGAAAATGTCCAGATAGCTGAGCTCCTACTTGTGATTTACGCTGAAAAGATATATCAGATCAGTCTTACATTGTAGAAATTCCCTCATAAGGATCTGTGCCCTTTTTGTTTCAATAATGGGTTTTGTTCTATACCAGTTAGTAAATAGATAAACAAAATATGTTAGGACCACCTAACTATCTAACATTATCAGTAATAAAATGAAGAAATTATTGATATGAACAGCAACATGAATTAATCTCATAAGAAATTATGGGATTAAATTATATTCAAAGAAATGGTAAAAGAAAAAATTAAAAATACAATAAAATCTACATATGCATATTCAGTGGTTTGTCGGATGAAAAACAAGATGACATGAAGTATTTCAGGTCCTTACTATATTACTGTCACATTGTTTAATAGGGAGTTGAAATAAAACTATATGTATGGATCCACCTGATCCTTTCTGCTGGGGCAGACTCCTAGTTGATTGCTCCCATGAAGACACCATATCCTGACCCATCCTAGAGGACCCACTGCACTCACAGCAGTTGAGAATCCACTGCACTCAGAGCAGTTGGACAACAGTTTGACTCCACTACTAAAGACCCAGTAGCCTGAAAGCCTCCCAGGAGATTTACTGCAGTCAGGGAAACACATCAGCAGCTTCTCTGCTACTGTGAATAGCCTCCAGTTGGAAGACCTCACAGGTGATCTGCTATAGCCAGGGCCACAGGCCTACTGGGAGACCTGAAGCAACCAAGGGACAAAAACGGCAGACTCCAGACAGTCACCCAGACCAATAAACACCAAGGATATCCAGATGGGGAGAGGCAATCACAAGACCAAAAGCAGCAGAAGCCAATATACATGGGCATCATCAGAACCCAGTTCTCCACTACAGCAAGTCCTGAGTACACCAACACGCCTGAAAATCAGGAATGTGTTCCAAAAATCCTATCTCATAATGATAATAGAGTCCTTTAAGGAGGATATCAATAACTTACTGAAAGAAATATAGGAAAACACAGGTAAACAGGTGAAGGAATTGAGTAAAGCAATCCAAGACCTAAAAGTGGAAGTAGGAACAATAAAGAGAACACAAATGGAAGCAAACCTAGAAATGGAAAACCTAGGAAAGAGAACAGGAATTACAGATATAAGTATCACCAACAGAATACAAGACATAGAAGAGAGAATCTTAGGTACCATAGAAGAGATTGACAGAACTGTCAAAGAAGATTGAAAGCATAAAATATTCCTAGCCCAAATCATCCAGGAAATTCGAGACACAATAAAAAGACCAAATCTAAGAATAATCAGAATAGAGGAGAATGAAGATTCCCAGCTCAAAGAACCTTAAAATGTCTTCAACGAAATCATAGAAGAAAACTTCCCCAACCTAAAGAAAGAGATGACCATAAAGGTACAAGAAGTTTATAGAACACTAAATAAATGGGACCAGAAAAGAAAATGTTGTCAAATAATAATCAAAACACTAAACATGCAGAACAAAGAAAGAATACTAAAAGCTGCAAGGGAAGAGGGCCAAGTTGTTGGGCTCTATTTGGACCTGGTTTGGGCCTTGAGGACAAACCTGAGCCTGGCTTGAGTTTTGTAAACTCTCTCTCTCATTTCTGTACTGGAGTGATTTAGCACAACCTGCTTACACCTGCCTTTGCCTAGCTCCTGCTGACATAGAGAAACTTTGTTGTCACCCCATACTCTTTGTCAACTTTCCCCTCCCCCTAAGTCATCTTACCTCAGCAGAAAACTCTGCCTCCTCTCTCAGCCCTTTATAAAGAAAGGATTGATACATAAAAATGAGTTCCTGCTTTGACAGACTCCCTGCTTGGGGTGGTTATTCTCTGGAGGCAGGAGATCCGAGCCTCAACACTCACCATCCCGCTCAGCCCAGAGATGCTCGGCTGGACCAGCTTCTCTCCCTCTTGCCTGGTTCTGTCAGCAGAGAGCCTGCCCAGCAGAATTGGTGCCCTGTGTGAGGAGACACTCCCCCTCCTGAAGGAAGTTCACTAACGGGTAATCGGTCGGTCTGCAGGTGAGTGTACCCCCACAAAGGTAGACCTCTTAGAATGACACCAGACTTCTCAACAGAGACTATGAAATCCTGCTGAGAGGTCATGAAGAGAACACAAATGCCAGTCCAAGCTGCTATTCCCAGCAAAACTCTCAATCAATATAGATGGAGAAACCAAAATATTCCAGGACAAAGCCAAATTCAAACACTACCTATATACCAATCCAGCCCTTCAAAGGATCCTAGAAGGAAGACTCTAGCACAAGGAAGGTACCTACACCAAAGAAAGGACAAGCATCTCACAACAAAGCCTAAAGCAAAAAACCACCAGCACAAAAAGCCACCTACAAAAACAAACATATCAGGAACCAACAGTCATCTCTCCTTAATATCTCTCAATATTAATGGACTCAAATCACCTACAAAAAGACATAAGCTAACAAGATCCAACATTTTGCTGTATAAAAGAAACACACCTCAATAACAAAGACAAGAAGCATGACAAGGTTTAAAAAAAAAATGGAAAAATGTTTCCCAAGCAAATGGTCCCAGGAAACAAGCAGGAGTTGCCATCCTAATATCCAATAAAATAAACTTTCTACCAAATGTTATCAAATGTGATGAAGAAAGATACTTCATAATCATCAAGGGGAAATTCCACAACGAGAAAGTCTCAATTCTTAACATATATGCCCCAAATGTAAGAGCACCCACATTCATAAAAGAAACTTTACTAAGTTCACAAAACACATTGAACCCCACACAATAATAGTGGGAGACTGCAACAACCCATTCTCACCAATAAACAGGTCATTGAAGCAGAAACTAAACAGAGACACAGTGAAACTAAGAGAGGTTATAAGCCAAATGGATTTAATAGATATCTACAGAACATTTTACCCTAAAACAAAAGAATACATCTTCTTCTTGGCACCTCATGGTACCTTCCACAAAATAGACCATATAATTGGTCCCAAAACAACCCTGAAACAATAAAAGAAGACTGAAATAATACCTTGCATTCTGTCAGATCACCATGACCTAAGGCTGATCTTCAATAACAGCAAAAAGTACAGAAAGTCCACATACACATGGAAACTGAACAACTCATTACTCAATGATAACCTGATCAGGGAAAAAAAAAAATCAATGGAAATTTAAGACTTTCTGGAATTTAATGAAAATGTTGACACCTGATACCCATACTTTTGAGACACTATGAAAGCAGTGCTAA
>NW_022196909.1:1132010-1178639 GCF_008632895.1 Mastomys coucha | reverse complement strand
CAAAACAAAAAAAAAACTGAAGAGACCTTACACTAACAACCTAAAAGCACATCTGAGAGCTCTAGAACAAAAGGAAGAAAACTTACCCAAGAGGAGTAAAAGGCAGGAAATAGTCAAAATCAGGGTAGAAATCAACCAAATAGAAACAAAGAAAATAATACAAAGAATCAACAAAGCCAAAAGCTGGTTCTTTGAGGGAATCAACAAGATAGATAAGCCCCTAGCCAAACTAACTAAAGGGCTGGGAGTCAGTATCCAAATTAGCAAAATTAGAAATGAAAAGGAAAACATAACTACAGATATGGAGGGCATCCAAAAAAATCATCAGATCCTATTATAAAAGCCTATACTCAACAAAACTGAAAAATCTAGATGAAATGGATTGTTTTCTAGACAGATACAACATACCAAAGTTAAATCAATATCAGGTAAACTATCTAAACAGGCTCATATCACACAAGGAAATAGAAGAAACCATTAAAAATCTCCCAACCAAAAAAAGTTCAGGACTAGATGGATTTAGTGTAGAATTGTACTAGACCTTCAAAGAAGACCTGATACCAAGAGTCCTCAAATTTTTCCATAAAATAGAAATGGAAGAAACAATACTTAACTCTACGAATCCACAATTATTCTGCTACCTAAACCACACAAGGACTCAACAAAAAAAGAGAACTTCAGACCATTCTTGCTTGTGAATATCAATGCAAAAATACTCAATAAAATTCTTGCAAACCAAATTCAAAAACACATCAAAACCATTATTCACCTTGATCAAGTAGGCTTCATCCCAGGGATGCCAGGTTGCTTTAATATACAAAATTCCATTAACATAATCCACTATATAAACAAACTCAAGAAAAAAATCACATGATCATCCTCTTAGATACAGAAAAAACATTTGACAAAATACAACACCTCTTTGTGTTAAAAGTATTGGAGAGATCAGGCATTCAAGGCCCATACCTAAACATAATAAAAGCAATTTACTGCAAACCAGCAGCCAGTATCAAATTAAATGGAAACATAAAGAAGCAATCTCACTGAAACTGGAGACAAGACCAGGATGTCCATTCTCCCCATATTTATTCAATATAGTACTTGAAATGCTGGCTAGGACAATAAAAGAAATAAAGAAATAAAGAAATAAAGGTATCACTATTTGCAGATGATATGATAGTATACATAAGCAACCACAATATTTCTACGCAGGAACTTCTCCAGCTGATAAACAACTTCAGCAAAGTGTCTGGATATAAAATTAACTCAAATAAATCAGCAGCCTTCCTATATACAAATGATAAACAGGCTGAGAAAGAAATTAGGGAAACAACTCCCTTTGTAATAGCCAGAAATAATATAAAATATCTTGGGGTAACTCTAACCAAAGAAGTGAAAAACCTGTATGAAAATAACTTCAAGTCTCTCAAGAAAGAAATCAAAGAAGATCTCAGAAAAATGGAGAGATCTCCCACTCTCATGGATTGGCAGAATTAACATACTAAAAATGGCTATCCACCACAGGCAATCTACACATTCATTACAATCCCCCATGAAAATCTCAACATAATTCTTCAAAGACATGGAAAGAGCAATTCTCAAATTCATCTGGAAAAGAAAAAGAAAAAACAGAGTAGTGGAATCAATTCTTAACAATAAAAGAACAGCTGGGGGAATCACCATCCCTGACCTCAAGCTTTACTAGGGAGCAATAGTGATAAAAACTACATGATATTGGTATGGAGAAAGACACATTGATCAATGGAATAGAATTGAAGACCCAGAAATAAAACCACACACTTATGCACACTTGATCTTTGACAAAGACACCAATAATATACAAAGGGAAAAAGAAAGCATCTCTAATAAATAGTGTTTATCTAACTGGCTGGCTGTATGTAGAAAAAGGAAAATAGACCCATATTTGTCAACTTGCACAAAGCTCAAGTCAAAGTGGGTCAAGGACCTCAATATAAAACCAGGTACACTGAATCTAATAGAAGAAAAGGGGGAAAGAGCCATGAACTCATTGGCACTGGGGGAATTTTTCTAAACAGAACTCTAATGGCTCACACTCTAAGAGCAAGAATTGATAAATGGGACCTCATGAATCTGGAAACCTCCTGTAAGGCAAAGGACATAGTCAATAAGACAAATTGGCAACCTATAGATTGGGAAAATTTTTTCACTAGCCCCGCATTTGATAATTTCCAAAATATATAAAGAACTCGAGAAGATAATCAACAAATAAACAAACAAACAACCCAATCAAAAATAGGGTAGAGAATTAAACCAAGATTTCACAACTGAGGAATCTTGAATGGCTGAGAAGCACCTAAAGAAATGTTCAAAGTCCTTAGTGATCAGAGAAATGTAAATCAAAACAACCTGGAGATTCCAATTTACATCAGTCAGAATGGCTAAGATCAAAACCTCAGGTGACAGCACCTGTTGCAGAGGATATGGAGAAAGAGGAACACTCCTCCACTGATGGTGGGATTGCAAACTGGTACAACCACTCTATAAATCATTCTGGTGGTTACTCAGAAAATTGGAAATCGATCTACCTGGAGAACCAGCAACACCACTTTTATGAATATACTTAAAAGATGCCACACCATGCCACAGGGACATGTGTTCCATTATGTTCATAGCAGCCTTATTTGTGATAACCAGAAGCTGGAAAATACCCAGATGCTCCAAGACAGAAGAATGGATACAGAAAATGTGGTTAAATTACACAATGGAATGCTACTCAGCTATAAAGAACGAGTACATCCTGAGTTTTGCAGGCAAATGGATGGAACTAAAAAAATATCATCCTGAGTGAGGTAACTCAGACCCAAAAGGACATTCATTGTATGTACTCACTAATAAGTGGATATTGGTAAAAAAAAAAAAAAAGTACACAATAGCCAAGACACAGTCCACAGAACTCAAAAAGGTCAACAAGCTGAAGTGCTCAAGTGAGGACGCCTCAGTCCCACTTGGGAGGGAGAAGAAAGCAACCACAAGTGGGGAGGGAGGGACCTGGGAAGGAAATTGGATGGGAGTGGAGGAGGTAAGAGATGGACAGGCGGTGGGGAATAAAATCTGGAGGTGTAAAAAAATTAATGAATTAATTCATAAAAACTATGTATGTACACTAAAGTTATTCCTTGTGTACTAGAAAATTAATTATGAAAATACAGAAACTTAGTACTAGTACTTAGGAAATTTAGTACTATTTGACTTATAGTATTAGGAATGCTCCTATATAAATATAATAAGAATAGAAATAAGTTTATCAAGCTAAGGGAAGAGGGCTCAAATTGGGAAAAAAGGAATTAATGCAATTGCCAGAAATAATATGAATATAAATATTATATGCTATTACTGTATTATATAATATTATCAGTACTATATACAAAATGTTTAACATGGAATGAAGGGAACATTAAGCCTGTCGACTCTAATCCCTTCAGTGACTCTAAGATCCATGTCATCTTCACAATATATTTTTCAGCTTGACACATTAACTAGAAATGAACAAAAATTTAAATAAGTAAGACTTCAAATTTCCCAGAGTTTTACAATTATTAACTTCTTTATGTAGTAGTGGAATATGAAAATAGATGTTTTACATAAATGTATATACTTAAATTATGTAATTATAATTAAAAGTACTTATTAATACATTATTTTCCAAAATGAGTAAAATGTTTTACTGATTTTTGGTACCCTTTATGCATTTGAAATAGCAATATTGGAAATTACCAAATTACACTTTTAGAATTCTTATGGAAATTGATCATTTCTGCAAGTAAACTGCCATTTTTTTTAATTTAAAAAGCATGAAATTTAGAATGGATACAGTAATGCAGATATGAGTAATAAAGCTACCTGACATCACCCTCTGGTCTTCAAGCACATGCACACTCACCCACACTGAGCATGCATGCAAACATATGGACTAATATATTCAAAAGAAGTCAATAAAATTCTACTAGGAAAAACAAAAATTAGACTTCCCATAATTAAGTGAAATGTCTTATAACTATCATAAGATGACTGTAGCAATCTCTTTAGTAAGAAAATATTCACAAGATTAGTAATACATTATTTTAATGAATCCTAACTTGAGGTGAGTATGGGACGTCATACCTGTATTCCCAGACCTCAGAAGGTCAGGGCATGAGGATGAAGAATTCAGAGCTACCCTGTGCTCAGACCTCAGAAGGTCAGGGCATGAGGATGAGGAATGCAGAGCTACCCTGTGCTCAGACCTCAGAAGGTCAGGGCTTGAGGATGAGGAGTGAGTGCAGAGCTACCCTGTGCTCAGACCTCAGAAGGTCAGGGCATGAGGATGAAGAATTCAGAGCTACCCTGTGCTCAGACCTCAGAAGGTCAGGGCATGAGGATGAGGAATGCAGAGCTACCCTGTGCTATACTGTCAGGGCATGAGGATGAGGAATGCAAAGCTACCCTGTGCTATACTGTTAGTATGAAGTTCTTGGACTACAAAAGACCTGGTCTAACAAAACAAAGCAATTTTCTAATTTTGGAAGAAAACCAAAAGGATTGACAGAAGACTATGCTGTGTGGCAAGCTCCTGCTCTCCAAGTGACAGCTCATAAAGAGGTTTAGTAACTCATGGCTCTTTTAGAAGCAAGATTATCTAGCCCTTCGTGTCTTTATCGTCATCTCCACATCTCCATCTCCACTTCTACCTCCTTGTCTTCCACTCCCTCCTCTATCACCACCAATTTGTCCTCCATCCCTCTTTCCACCTCTATCTCCATCTTCATCATCATCTCCACCTCCTTCTCCTCGACTTCTACTTTGTCTTCCTCCTTCTTTAACACCACTTCCTCCTCTACCTCCACCTCCACCTTAACTTCCACCATCATCTCTACCTCTATCCATCTTAATCTCCATGTCTCAATCTTTATCTCTCCGTCTATCTTACAAGGAAATAGGTACAAATTAAGCTTTTCCATACATGCCATTATTTAGGTGAGCTTACCCTTTCTACCCCCTCAACCTTTCCCACACATTATCTCTGATTACGGTTATCTTTTCACCTCCAATATTCCTACTCTCTACTTGCATATCACCTCTGTTCTGATATTACCCTTCTACTAAGGAACTTCCTATTCTAGTAACACTTTTACAATCTCTTCGGTTATATAGGTATTCAAGTTAAACACATAAATCTAAAGATTTTATGCTAGGGTCTGTAGTAGGAAAATATGCATGAGTAGAAGAACTCAGCATATGTTAGTATTTGTATATTATGATTTGTATATTAGGTGTACCTGTTTATATGTTGGGCTCTATTTGGCCCTGGTTTGAGCCTTGAGGACAAACCTGAGCCTGGCTCGAGTTTTGTAAACTGTCTCAGTCACTTCCATACTGGAGTGATTCAGCACAACCTGCTTAAGCCTGCCTTTGCCTAGCTCCTGGTGACATGGAGTAACTGTTGGTTCCCTTACTCACCCCATTCCCTTCGTCAACTTCCCCTCCCCCTAAGTCATCTCACCTCAGCAGAAGGTGCTGCCTCCTCTCTCAGCCCTTTATAAAGAAAAGATTGATACATAAAAACAAGTTCCTGCTTGGACAGACTCCGGCTCCGGGTGGTTATTCTCTGGAGGCAGGAGATCCTAGCTGCGACACTCACTGTCCTGCTCAGCCCTTAGAGAGAGGCTTGGCTGGACCAGGTTCTCTCCCTCTCTTGCCTGGTTCTGCCTGGCAGGTAACCTGCCCTGCATCTGTCCTGAGTCACACTAACAGTTAAAAAAGCATTCTTCTTTCTACATATTGTCCCAAAGATTGTTGCCATTTGTTTTTTTCCCTAATTTTTATTAGATATTTCCTTTATTTAAATTTTGAATGTTATCCCTTTACCTGGTGTCTTAGTCAGGGCTTCTATTCCTGCACAAACATCATGACCAAGAAACAAGTTGGGGAGGAAAGGGTTTATTCAGCTTACTTCCACATTGCTGTTGATCACCAGAGGAAGTCAGGTCTGGAACTCAAGCAGGTCAGGAAGCAGGAGCTGATGCAGAGGCCATGGAGGGATGTTCCTTACTGGCTTGCTTCCCCTGGCTTGTTCAGCCTGCTCTCTTATAGAACCCAAGACTTCCAGCCCAGGGATGGCACCACCCACAAGGGACCCTACCCCCTTGATCACTAATTGAGAAAATGCCCCACAGCTGGGTCTCATGGAGGCACTTCCCAACTGAAGCTCCCTTCTCTGTGATAACTCCAGCTTATGTCAAGTGGACACACAAAACCAGCCAGTACACCTGGTTTGCCCTACAATATGCCACTTATTCCCTCCCTCTTCCCCCTGCTCGACACCCCACCCTTTCCTGCTTCCAAGCCTTGGCATTCCCCTACACTGGGGCATAGAGCCTTCACAGAACCAAGGGCCTCTTCTCCCGTTGATGACTGACTAGGCCATCCTCTGCTACATATGCACCTGGAGCCATGAGTCCCACCATGTGGACTCTTTGGATGGTGGTTTAGTCCCTGGGAGCTCTGGGGGTACTGGTTAGTACATACTGTTGTTCCTCCTCTAGGGCTGCAAAAAACTTCAGATTCTTGGGTCCTTTCTCTAGCTCCTTCATTGGAAAGCTTCTTCCTTTCCAATTTTTATCCCTTTGATCTTCTTTTGTTGTCTAATTGCTCTGGCTAAGACTTCAAGTGCAGGGGTTGGTGAGATGGCTCAGTGGGTAAGAGCACTGACTCTTCTTCCAAAGATCCTGAGTTCAAATCCCAGCAACCATATGGTGGCTCACAACCACCTGTAACCACTGTCTGAAGACAGCTACAGTGTACTTATGTATAATAATAAATCTAAAAAAAAAAATTGCTGGGCAGTGGTGGCACATGCCTTTAATCCCAGCACTTGGGAAGCAGAGGCAGGCAGATTTCTGAGTTTGAGGCCAGCCTGGTCTATAGAGTGTGTTCTAGGACAGCCAGGGCTATACAGAGAAATCCTGACTAGAAAAACAAAACAACAACAAAAAAGACTTCAAGTACAATATTGAATATAGAGGGAGAGAGTGGACAGCCTTGTCTAGTCCCTGATTTTAGTGAGATTGCTTCAAGTTTCTCTCCGTTTAGTTTGATGTTGGCTACTGGTTTGCTCTATATTGCTTTTACTATGTTTAGGTATGGGCCTTGAGTTCCTGATCTTTCCAAGACTTTTATCATGAAGGGATGTTGGATTTTGTCAAATGCTTTCTCAGCATCTAATGAGATGATCATATGGTCTTTTTTCTTCTTTAAGTTTCTTTATATAGTGGATTACATTGATGGATTTCCATGTATTAAACCATTCCTTCATCCTGCGGTGAAGCCTACTTGATCATGATGGATGATCATTTTGATATGTACTTTAATTTAGTTTGCAAGAATTTTATTGAGTATTTTTCTTTGATATACATAAGAGACATTGGTCTGAAGTTCTCTTTCTTTGTTGAGTCTTTGTGTGGTTTAGGTATCAGAGTAATTCTGGGTTCATAGAATGAATTGGGTAGAGTACCTTTGTTCTATTTTGTGGAATAGTTTGAAGAGTATTGGTATTAGGTCTTCTTTGAAGGTCTGATAGAATTCTGCACTAAACCCATCTGGTCCTGGGCTTTTTTGGTTGTGAGACTATAAATGACTGGTTCTATTTCTTTAGAGGATATAGGACTGTTTAGATCATTTATCTGATCTTGATTTAACTTTGGTTAAACTTTGGTATCTGTCTAGAAAATTGTCCATTTCATCCAGGTTTTCCAGTTTTGTTCAATATAGGCTTTTGTAATAGGATCTGATGAATTTTTGGATTCCCTGAGTTTCTGATGTTTATGTCTCGCTTTTCATTCTTGGTTTTATTAATTAGCATACTGTCTCTGTGTCCTCTAGTTAGTCTGCCTAAGCTTTTATCTATTTTGTTGATTTTCTCAAGGAACCAGCTCCTAGATTGGTTGATTCTTTTTATAGTTCTTCTTGTTTCAGCCATGATTTTGATTATTTCCTGCCATTGACTCCTCTTTGGTGAATTTGCTTCTTTTTGTTCTAGAGCTTTCAGATGTGCTGTCAAGCTGCTAGTATATATTCTCTCCAGTTTCTTTTTGGAGGCACTCAGAGGTATGAGTTTTTCTCTTAGGACTGCTTTCATTGTGTCCCAAAAGATTGAGTATGTTGTGGCTTCATTTTCAGTAAACTCTAGAAAGTTTTTAATTTCTTTCTTTATTTCTTCCTTGACCAAGTTATTGTTGAGTAGAATGTTGTTCAGCTTCCACATGCATGTGGGCTTTCTATTGTTTATGTTATTATTGATGACTAGCCTTATCTGATAGGATGCATGGGATTATTTCAGTCTTCCTGTATCTGTTGAGGCCTGTTTTGTTACTGATTATATGGGCAGTTTAGAGAAGGTACCATGAGGTGCTGAGAAGAACGTTTTATTCTTTCGTTTTGGGATAAAATGTTCTATAGATATCTGTTAAATCCATTTGTTTCATAACTTCTGTTAGTTTTACTGTGTCGTTTTCTGTTTCTATGATCTGTCTATTGATGAGAGTGTGGTGCTGAAGTCTCCCACTATTATTGTGTTTGGTGCAATGTGTGCTTTTTGATTTATTTTTATAGCTATTCTGATTAGGCTAAGATGGAGTCAGAAAGTAGTTGAATTTCCTGAAAGCTGATGATGTTTAATCTTTTTAAAATAAATATTAGCCATTTGAATCACTTTTGAAAATTCCCTTTTAAATTAATGGATCTATTTTTAAATTGTATTGTTTTTCTTGATAATTAGTTCAGTGACATATTTTTGAGGGAGATACTAATCATCTGTCAGTTATGTAACTGACCCAGATTTTTCCCCATTCTTTGCTGCTTGCACTAAATTGACAATTTCCTTTAATGTATAGAAGTTCTTAATTTTATGTAATCCCATTTGTCAATTCCTGGTTTTAATTCCTGAGTGAATAGATTCCATCTTCATTACAAAATCTAAAGAAAATCAACCTAAAATTGACTTGGATGTGTCCTCCCTGGCTACTAGGTTTTGTGATGCTGAAAGTAACTGTACTGGCTGGCATTTAACAAAAGTTATCAAGAGTATAACCAAGCTGTAAATTCTACATGCTATAGTTTTAGCCTTCTAAGATAAATGTGCTGATTGGTGCGATCTTAGCACAACTTCTATGGGGGTCCCACTACCCTCTCAATTTATTTGAGGCCCACTCCACAAGAGGAAATTTATGTCTGGCAATTTAAATCTTGCCAAAATCCATGGCTGAGGAAATCTTGGGCCCTAGAAAAGGAATTCCTATTCTTATTTATATAACAGGAAATGTCACTGTTATTAATCCTAACTTTCCCAAAACCCAGATACAAATGCTATATTCAACCTTTATCAGAAAAGCTTCAATTTATAATTAATGGTAGTGAATATAATTAATGGTGTGTGGTTGCTCAAGGTGCTAAGAATACATGATGGTCAAAGGGTACTTATACTACCTTCTAAAGTGTCACGGCGTCCTGAAAAAGGAATAGGAAATTGCATTAGATTGAAGAGCTGGAAGCTGCATGGTTGGACAGTGAAATGCAGCCTCCTTTGTATGGAACAGGCTATGCAATCATGATTCCATACCAACTGCTTATTTATGTACTTGCCTTGAACAACACCAGCCCTGTTATCAGCCAATCATAAATCCAGAATTTTGCTATTCTACCACTGATGACTCCACTGGGGTCCACTGAATAGCTCCAAACTCTTAGTACCACATCTGGCCCTGCTTCAGTTCAGTAAGTCTCAAAATAAGGACTGAATTGAGAAGGACCTGATGGGATAAGAGGAAAGTAAGAACACTGGGGGATACAAACAGAATAGGGTGGTACCAGTAATATTACATACTTATGACATGTATGAAGATGTCAAAGATCAAGTGCAGCATCCATCCAAAAGGTACCTACTTAAAGACACAAGATATCCCTAAGCTCACTGCTCAATGATAATCGGAGAAATAATGATCCTTGAATGTGACTCATTATAAATTTCATTGTGCAGAATGGGTCAAAATTTCCAAGCAACACTTATCAAATGGTTATATTTATACTGGAAACAATCATTTCCCTTTCCTCTTATTTGTATGACATTTCCATTTTCCCTTTGAAAATGCACAGACAATTATATTAATTTTTTTCTACAAAGACATAATGATATTAACAGTAATTTTTATAATTCAATTATTCTCTAATTGTGTTAAAATTTAATGTAGTCTGGTGGTAGAAATTCTAGCAAAAACATAATCTACATAAACACGAGGCAGCATGAAACATTGATTCAGAAGAAATTCAGGATTTATTATTAATACATTATTGTTCCATGCAGTGACACCCCTCACTGAAACTCACATGCACATACACTTTTACAAGTCAGAGGTAAGAAAAGTTTTATTGTTTCAGTGAGTATCAAACATGTTCCTTTCTTCTCTGTCAGTAACCCTTGCTATTTGGATTTCAGATTCATAGATATGCTCAGAGAGCTTCCTAAATTTGACATTGTTGAGAAAATATGCAGGTTTGAATACACATTAATCTCAAAATATATCATTTTGTGTGTTTTATATTAAAGATACTCTAATATTGAAATTGTTTTCATATTATTAAATGTGAGTTCAATAAATTTTACTATACTCTATACCTATAGAAATATGCAAAGTACTAAATTAATCTAATTATGGTAAGCCTATAACAACTCCCTACATTATATTCAGTATCCTTGATGTGCAGGAAAACAATGCTGAATTTCAGTACCCCAAATCTTTATCGTGTAAGACCTACCACCTGAAAAAAATAGTAGGGTCTAATTAACTATGCAATACCTAAGTAGAAAAGAGATAGTTAAATAAACTCAATCTCAAGTTATTCTCAATCTTGGTCGTCCTACAATGAGATGTGAAGTCAAATACATCCTTCTGGGCTGGTCTCTGGACAGTTTTTGAAAGGACTGACTAAGAATGAGAACATCCTTTCCTGGGCTAGGCTGTATTTTTTAATAGTGTCCTGCATATAAGGAGGTCACAATGAGAAGCTGTGGCTCATTGTTTTTCCATTTTCACTCCATGAGAGTGAGTGCATTTACTATGCTGCTGCTGCTGCTACTGCCTTACTTTGATGTCAACAGAACCCTTTTTGTCTTCCTATGAAGATTAAACAGCAGTTGCTCTTCAGGAGTCCTCAGGGCCTTCACTGCCACAGCAGGATTGCTAACCTTATGTCCTGGAAAGCTACTGGGTCTTAATCTCTCCAATGTGAGTCCACTGTTGGACTATCTGGCAGGCATTGTATAAGTAAATGTAATACTCCCTCTCTGAGGTATTCACACGTGTAATATACCCATTCATTCCATCAGTCTTGCTGTTACTTTTTGGAGAACCCTGGTTAGTACTACATCATGTCTTTGATATAAGAACAGTTTAGAAACAATCTGTGATTCTGGCTCTCACATTAAGAAAAACAAACATAATTCCAATGCCTGTTGAAGTTATCCAGCTGGGCTTTAAACGAAGTTTTTTATCATGTGATTGGTTTCCCAGTTGTCTAGAAAAGTAATGTAAGTGACATTTATTGGGTTTTTTATTTTAAAGAAAGCCTGTGGTCCACAGGGGAGATCTCCTGCTCCCACAAATATAGTTTGCTTTACTGCCGTAGGTTTCTTATGTTGGTAATAAACCTAATTTTTTGCTGTTCCAGAATAGAAAAAGTCAGCATCAAAAGTTTGCCTACACATTTCATTTTATTCCAAAATTCCAAAATATTTAAGAAACAATGCTCAGGTAAAAATTCCTGGCTTTCTAGCTAAAACTACTTTAGAATCAAAGTTCACCATCCCACTTGGGAGTTAGGAATTACCAGTACAGGAAATAGTCATACCTAAGAACCTCAGATGCCAGTGACACACTTTCAATTGGTCTTCCATTTTGTGGGTTGTCACTCAATTCAGAGTGTGGACGAGAGGCTGACTTAAAGCTACTAACTTTCTGGCTTTGTTACAAAGTCTGCAATGAAACCCAGATCCCAGTGAATCCTGGGCTATTCCTGTACTTTTCTGCTGCTTCTTGTTGTTATCCTTGAGTAAGACCTGAGGAATAATTGGGATGAATAGTAAGAGAATGCTTAGGGTATTACACACACTGCTATGTTTCTATTAAATTTTGCCATGGGCCGGTCAGTCCGGGCCTCCCTCAACCCGTGGCGGGAACAGGGTCCTAGTCAGGTAGACAAGGCGCTGGCAAAGAAATGACAAACAGAAGCAGATACAAGGGAGTGCTGTAACTGAATGCAATTTGTACAAAGTGGAAACCAGGCTTATATAGTATACAGAAAACAGGGCAAACTACAGAATTTACATAGGCAGGAGATGGCTACATCAAGATCAGTAAAATCAAACAGCCAGGTGCAAGGCAGGGGAGCAGTGGTGTCCTTCTTCTTGGGCTGGGTCGTCTTGGCAGCCCCAAGGTAAACTCTCAGGGTCTGTCTGAGGCAAGTAGCTGAAGGTCATATTTCAGCACTCCTTGGCTGTAACACAAACAATTAGTGGGGGAAGCCCTACAACTTTTAACTTTTCACTGACAGTAAAACAGTTTTTCTTTTTGTGTGAGACTGCTCTGATAATAAGTGCCGAACTGCTATCTCTAACTCTTGAGACACCCTGTCTGGTAAGACAGCTTCTTAGTAAAAATTCTCAGCTAACTACAGCTAGGAAATCTATTAGGATTATTGAAACACCGTGAAGGCCAGGAAATAATATTCAATCTCAGTTTTAGCTAATAACGAAATATTTCTTAGGGCACCTTTATGCCTGAATAAAGAAAGCACGCAGGTCTCTCCACAGACTTAGCAGAGATCAATCTGGAACACGTCTAAGTTAGGAGATGCCCACAACTGACTGAAATCCCCAGGAGACAAACTCCCTTTGGAGTCATATTGCCTCTTGTCCATGATCAGGTTTTAACTCTGATACTGTAGACCTACTGGGGTAGACAAGTGCGTGCAGCAAAATTTACTAACATCTGAAAAGAAATACACTGCTGCAGTACAATGCCAGCCATTACAGTTTACAGGACAGAATAAGGCAATATGAAAATGAGTTTCAGTTAGGGATGAAATGGACACTCTTGCGGCTCCGCAGCAATGATCATTTCTATCACAAGTCTCAAGATAACCTCCCCAGTGAGAAACCTTGCTGGTATCCAAGATCTGCTGGCTTTCTCCAAGCGATTGGAAAAGGTTCACAAAGTTGTTTTATTTAAAGCTTTAGGTGTCACAGAATGAACACACTTCCTCAAAATTTACAAAACGTACATTTCTTATGGTTTTCATACTGTGGTGTCAGATATATTCTGTTTACATGTTCTTGAATTCTTACTGTATCCTAAACAAAGTCTTAAATCACTGGTTCTCAACCTGTGGGTCGTGACCCCTTTATGAATCAAAGGACTGTTGTTTCACAGGAATCACATAGCAGATATCTTTTATTAGGTGTGAAGCAATCTCTTTAGTTCTGCCAGTTTCCAACAAATAGCAATACTTCCTGAAACTTCAGATCTTACATGATCTGAATGTTTAAACCCCCCTACAAATTCCAGGATTCTTCTTGCTTGTAATTATTAGAAACTGACAATTATTGTTATTTAGTAACAATACGTGTCTCTTGATGTAAAAAGACATTAGGCCTTACTAGGCAGGCACTGACATCTGGTGCCTGCATATGGCAAACTGGGATCTGAAATTTTGAAATTCTGTTATTTAGCAGAAGAGAGACAGCTCACTGCTTAAAAACACTTGTAGATCCAGAGAACTTTAGTTCAGTCTAAGCATCCACACAGATTAACCATCTGCAACTCTCTCTTCTGGTGACCTTGGGTCACATAGGGCTGAGAGATATAGATACATATACATGCATAAAGGCAATTTAAAAGTATAAAATCTAAGATGAAAGCTTTGAATGAAAAACTTAAAATAATAAAAAAAATTTAACCATAGATGCTTAGAAATGGATACATTTGGTAGTAACAAATGTTCTGAGGGATAGGAAATCAGCTCACTCAAGATCACCTCTCTACTGATCATTAGTGTGTATGTTTTCCACATGTTTGTCAGTATCTGACTGATGAGTAAAACATATATGAGTAAGGCTTGCCTTGTGTTGATAAGCCTAGACCCAGTTCTTCTAGTAACCTGGATAAAAATATTCCCAATAATGTACTTACCCCACCAAGCAAGGCAGGGAGCAGCAGGAAAATGAGTATGCTGTAGTAGGCCGCCTCACCTTGGGAGAATGAAGGAGCTAGCAGTCTTGGAAAACCTATTTCTGAAACTCAACTGGAAAATAGATATGATATAACAACGCTGCTCTTACTTTTCATAATTTGTATTTTATATTTGTTGAATTTGTTACTTATCCCTAATCAAAAATATATAAAAATATTAAAATTAAATAGATGTTACCTGTATAACATATACACATGTAGTATTATGTATGTTCACTTTATATTTATGCTTATAATTAAGTATGTAAAGACTATATTCAAACATATAACTTAATGTTTTAAATTACAAATAGGGAGCCAGGGAGATTTTTCAGTGGGTAAAACACCAACTATGCAAACATGGGGACCTGATTTCTTCTAGATTACATACTTGGCCCAGTGGAATGGAAACACTACATAAAGCTACATATATCTTTTCTCCTTCTCTCTTCACAGGCACTCTCTCAGTTTTCACACAGTGTCTTCTTCTACCCCTCGTGAAAGTCCAGGCTTGGCACAGAACCCCATACTCATGGCAAACAGCTACTACTGATGTGTCCTCCGCACATCTGTTCTGACACCAGGCAGCTTATTGACAGAATAAATGTGGAAAGGTACATTCCAAACTTCCTACCCAACAATCACGTCTCCCTATGTGTCTCTGCTCCCTTTACTAACTAGAAATAATGCTCAGTAAAATTAAATATATATATAAAAATTTATATATATATATATATATATATATATATATATATATATATATAAACAATATATATATATTTGTTAGGTAAGTTCTTATTACCCCAGTAACCTGCATACTGAATACATCATAATTCTAACTCCCCCAACAAATGTTTTAGTAAAGTGATTTCCATACGAAGTACATCACTGATCAGGCACCAGTTTAGTTTTAGCTGTGAGCCTTTTAATGCCCCAATAACAGAATTAGTTACAGAAATTCATGCAACTCTGCAAATCTTGGACTTCTTTTTATTGTTCAAACATAATTGTGATAGATATAAGGAGTTGCTCACCTACTAGCTATTTGTTTTGTCATTGTTGTTTTGGTTTTTTCTTTTTGCTTTCTTTTGTTTTGTTTTAAATTCTGGTGCCACAGAGAAGTCTAACTTACTCCCCAAGATATGACAAAGGTGATCCTATATGTGTAAGTGGTAGTATTTCTGAAGATTCTAAACTTACAGTGGCTCTGTGTCTCCTAGAGCCAGAAGACAGGAGAAAGCCCATGGGTAACTTCTCACCCTCATTTGTGACAGTGCATAAAGTTACCATCCTCAAAAGATTGTTATACAGAATGGATCAAATGAGTATCTGTCAAAAAGAAAATAATTGAACTCAAAAAAACTTTCCTCACCTGCTGTTCAATATTCTTTCACCCCTGTCTGTTGGCATTTTGTAATATACAATATGGAAATGGTATAACTATTTTAGAGCCAAAGGGAAAACAGTAGTTCAGTCAATTGAATGAAGATAAGCAATTAATTAAACAATCAAGGACTTTAAGGTCAAATGTATGTGATTTCATTTCTCCTAAGATATTATTGCCAATCTTTTTTTCACATCTAATAGGGTCATCACATACCACGATTTGTAGTAGAGTCTTTTGTTCCTTATGCTATTTTATGGTAGAATTTAAACTGTATTATTATTTGTGTAACTTCAAACATCTATTTTGATATCTGACACATGGTACATTTTAAGTACATGCTCTTTGGTAAGTAAATTGGCCTTAACCTTTTTATATATACCTTCATCTTACCTGTAAAAACTTCCTAGATTCTTCTAAATTTAATACTGAGTTACTTTAGTGACAAAATAATGTGGCAAACTATATCTTTTTACTGTATTTTATTTTTATTTATTTTATTTAAAATGTAATCACTTTGTTTTCTTCCTTCCATTTCCTTCTTCCAGCTGCTTAACAGCAGTGTGTGTGTGTGCATGTATGTGTATACATATGTATGTATGTTTGTATATGTATATGTGTACATACATACATATACATACATATATATCTTAAAGAAATATATACCCCCTATGGGCTGACAATATTCTCCACAAGAACAATAGAATAACAAAAATTCTGTTACCAGACACAAGAAACATCCTTTTAAATGGTTTGTCAAGGTAATCCAAGTGATTCTCAAACTATATAGACTATTATTGCTGCCCTTCGCTGCCTCTCAGAGTTTAAAGATAAGCCCATATTGCTGAAGACACTTCACACTTCAGACACAAGTCTTGGATGATTCAACTTGGCTCTATCCTAAAAGCCTCCTTCCTATGTTCTAGCTTTCATGGCACCAGAGAATACACAACCTACCAAAGGAGGGAAACATAACGCTACCTTGTCATAGCACCTGCAAAGCACAACAAAAATATTTAATTTTATTAGATATTTTCTTTATTTACATGTCATATGATATCTCCTTCCCCAGTTTCCCCTCTGAAAAAAAATAAAAAAATAAAATAAAATAAAATAAACAAAAGCAAATACAAACAAACAAAACCTCTGTTCCCTCCCCCTCCTCCTGCTCACCAACCCATCCTCTCCCGCTTCCTGGCCCTGGCATTCCTCTACACTGGGGCATAGAACCTTCTCAGGGCCAAGGTAGTACCCCAGAGCTCCCAGGGACAAAATATGGCTTATTCAACATGAAGTTTTCAATAAACTAAACTTTAGTAACTGTGATATGTGTGGAAAACACATACCATATTAATGTTTTCATTGTCCATTCCTATGACTGGCAAAAATGTATGTATATGATACTAAATCATGAAATCATGTAATAGAAAAGGCAATGAGAAAAATTTCTCGATTACCACTGGTTAATTTTACCCAGGTACTTACAGCAATGTGCATATTTGAGATAACATACTCTCTAAGTCATGTTGCTTCAGATGCTTCCAATTTGGAAATTTAATTTTAACTTAATTTAAGTTAAAATTAGTTTTAATTGCATAATTATTAAATTTAATGCTGCATTTAGAAACCGTATTAAATAACAATCCTACATTTTCCTAAAGCATTACTCTTTTATTTTTTAGAAAGAAAGCCATCAATGAAAATCAGTTGTTAATATTTTTCCTATAAGCCATATGAAGACCTTTTAATGTAGAGGGAGCTGCTTTTGTTGTACAGGTTTATCTATCTATGTATCTATATATCTATATCTATCATATATCTATTTATCTATCATTTACAATTTATCTATATATCTATCACCTATATATCTATGTCTATCTATAATCTATCTATATCTATACCTATTTATTATCTGTCTATCTATCTATCTATTTCTCTATCTTTCTCTCTATCATCTTAATTATAGTCTCTCACCATGCTTGGGACTATATGTTAGCCCATACAAATCAGAAGCACTGTCTGATTAAATTCTTCTCTCTAGAATCATTGAGACAACTTCTTTAGTGCCCCAGTTCATGGGCATAGGGCATGCACTTTTTCAGGAAGTCTTGACAGCTTAGATGGAGCCCATTTGGGCACAAAGGACACAAGACTGAAAATTGTGCACAATTGCAAAGTTTTGATTGCATGAATTATACATAAGGGGTGACCAGCCATTTGTGCCCAAGGATGTTATCCAATCAGCAAATGTGTGGGACAGAAAGTAAATTGGGGTGAAGGAAAATCATAACTCAGGAAAGCACTTGTTCTTCTGGTCTCTGCCAGCTCATCATATGGCATAAATCTCAACTGAGCCACATTATACAATCTTAAATTTCTGAGGTAGATGTAGAAAAGAAATAAATAGGTGAGACAGGGTTAGAAAGGAGAACAAAATCCACAAGACTGCTTGCAAGTTTTTGTGCATTTCCTGAGTTTCCACTGTGTCTGATGGACGAGGCTAGGACTCAAGAAACTTGCTGTGCCATGTTTGCAAAGACAAATCTAGGCCCTGTGTCAACTGCCTCTTTGTTTTGCCTTCTGTTCACTTTGTTAAATCAAAGGGTTTTTCTACTTTTTTTAAATTTCTGACTTGGGTGATAATCTAAAACTGAGAAAGTATATGAGAGAAAGACACAATAACATTTTTACATGAATGAATCTGGTTTAATGAATTGTTAGAAAGAATAAAATAATTTGGGATATTATTATGTCCATTCCTACTACTGCTACTTGCATTTTTGTTTTCTAAGCAATAAATTAAACAGGTCTAAGAAATTCATGTGATAAACTATATAGAATAAATTGTAAAGAAAAAGACAAATAGCTTTTCAACCTTCTTGTATTTTATCACTGCCTTCTTTTTTTTCTGCTACTTAAGGATGATATCAATTTTTATAACCTTATAGGTTAAGGAACAAGTTGCACAAAACTGGAAGAACCTCAGTGTCATGCAGAAGCGCAACCACTTTTTCCTATGATGGTTCAACAATGAATGGGTTTGTAGAGAAGAATGTTTTGGTGGCTCACCATCAGACAGATTAGAAAGGCTGATGACTTGAAGGACAGGAGGAAGCAAAAGACAGGAATGGATAATGCTCTTTGTGAGGACAGTGTGTTTTATGGTGGACTCAGCCCCTCCTGAAAATAATCCTCATTCAGGTTATGGTGAATGGCCATACAATGAGGTCAGGCATAACAAATCAATTCTAATATGATTGCATTTTTGTAACAGTCATATTTCTCCTCAAAAAAATCTTTCCATGTTCAGGTATTCATTTGTAAGAACACTTACTCTTTAACCCTTCTTTTCCTATTTTACTCTGCATCTGTTTAGCAGATGTCCTCCTTGAAGAAAATCAGGCAAATCTGTCTTCTTGAGGGGTGACTGTAGCTATGTAGAATGCAGTGAATTATTCTCAGCAAGTAAGGACATGGATACAACTGCATCTCAATAAATGGTATTAAAATCCATTTTAATAAAGCCATTCCTATGTATCAGTAGATTTGTTAAGAAGAACCAATGTCACCTTATATTTTACAATTATATCATATATTTATAATTGTTCTTGGAGACAGGTCTCTTACAGCCCAGGCTGACTTGAACTAATCATGTGGCATAGGATGACCTTGAATATTCTGACTGTCCTGCTTCAACTTCCAGAGGGCTGATGTTAGAGGCTGTGTTACCACATCTGAGCCCCACAAATACTTTCCAATAGTTAAAAATTATTTAAAAACTTGTTATTCAAGTCCTTTCCCCTTGTACCTGCATTGGCACTTTTCGGATAGCACCTAATGGTGGACCACATCCTAAAACAAAATTCTCGACTTAAATCAAGGACTAAATCATTTTCCCTGCTATTTCCTCCTTTTTCTGTCTTCCTTCTCTATTGTTCTATGAATACATGGTTGCTGGGACCTTTATTTTTGCTCAGTGATTCAACATATTTCTACTTGTATCTAAACTCTGTAGTTTTAAATGATCAAGGGCTTCAGATATAGGTCAAATAAAACACATTTTTATTAGTATCAGACACTGCCAAATTCTTGTTTTCCTTGTTTTGTTTTTTTTATACATAGATCTCAGTCTCAATCTTCTGTGCTATTTTATATTGAGGATAAATTTAAAAATAATGATATTGCTTATTCAGAATTCCCTCTAACCTTGATATCCATAATGAAGAACTATGCTCTATGTTGACCACTGCTTTGGGGCCCATATTCTTGAGCTCTACTATTTTGATTTTCAATGAAATCCCTACACATTGCATCTGTCTGCTATCTGCTAGCTCCAGAAAGAATTCAGGAGTCCAAACATAGACAGAAGCCAAAGCAGCCATCTCCACAGTATGAAACGGATACACCCCAGCTGAACCACAGATTCATGAATATGAAATAAGTGTTTATTTCTGTGTGTCACAGAGATTTTGTAGTTGTTTGTTATGCAACAAAATCTGATTAACACAAAATTGGTCCCAAGAGTCTGATGCTGTCATAATTAAAACTTAAAATATGTGGCAATGATTTGGGGAACTGGCAAGAAGATGGGGGAAATTGCCAAGTAAAGTTGAGAACAGTAATCTGGCTAATGCAATAGTAAACATTGGTAAAATTGACTCTAGTGGTAACGTAGGAAAATCTATCTACTGAATATGCAGTACTGAGCTCAACAGTTTGGAAACAGTACCTCGCAAGTGGGAACTGGCTCCCATCTAGGACAGTAGGTAAGGCATCATAAGAGGAAGATGGGCTCAAAGAAAATGACTTGCTATTAAGCAGGGTTCAGGGGACATAGAGACAGCATAGAATGCACAGAGTTGAACAATAATGCTCCTTCTAAGTCAATGTTGGTATTACAGATACATCTATAACACTTGAGTTAGAACCCTGAAGGAATTAAGGTTTTAGCACATTTCTTTAGTTGGATGTAGGAGCTAAAGCACTGTTTAGCAACATCAACCATAAACACCCAAATTACTATAAAGAAAATCTAAAAAGGAAAAAAGTCTAGAAAAAAGTTTCTGAAAATACCCTAGACAAATAAAGCTAAATAGAAATAAATGCATGGAAGAGATTCGGCATGTTTGGTAAAACTATAAAGATACCAGTAAAAGAAGGCAAGCTGATTCTCATTAGAAAGAGCCTTAAAAGATAACTATTTCCCAATGACTCACATACTTTCCAATGCTTTCTTTAGAGATGACTAGGAAAATGCCAAGTAGCCCTATGCCCAGAAGGTGATTCCAATTGCTATGGGAGAGTCTAGATTGAAATGGGCTGAGAGAGGGGCTAGCGAGGTGTTTCAGGAGTTAAAAGCTCTGGCTTCTCTTCCACAAGTCCTGAGTTCAATTCCCAGCAACAACATGGTGGCTCAGAACCATCTGGAAAGGAAGCTGATACCCTCTTCTGGTGTGCAGGTATACATGCAGTAGAGAATGAAGAAAAGAAAAGAAAACAAAACAAAAGAAAAGAAAAGAGAAAAGAAAGAAGGAAGGAAGAAAGAAAGAAAAAGAAAAAAGAAAGGAAAAAAGAAAGAAAGAAAGAAAGAAAGAAAGAAAGAAAGAAAGAAAGAAAGAAAGAAAGAGAGGGAGGGAGAGAGAGGCAGGGAGGGAGGAAGGAAGGAAGGAAGGAAAGAAGGAAGGAAGGAAGGAAGGAAAGAAGGAAGGAAGGAAGGAAGGAAGGAAGGAAAGTTGAAAGAAGGAAGGAAGGAAGGAAGGAAGGAAGGAAAGTTGAAAGAAGGAACTGGGCTGTAAATGACCTTGCCTAATTGTATAGCAGGATAGCCAGGAAACGATTTATCAGATAAGGTCCTTTCTTAAACTATAAATCTTAGTATCCTGGTGACATTTCCCAGGTAAGGGACCTTCTCTTGCAATAAGGCAGAGCACACGTTTGTAATGCTGAGTGTCACTAATCACTCTGTCCATGCCTTTCTGGATGAAGTGGTTCAAGAAGGCTAAGTAACCCTGGTCTATATTGATTCTGACCAAATAATGTCCTGTAGTCCATTGTTATTTGGATGCAAGATGAACAAAATATATATACCTTATAAATGTGACTCTAATCTCTGAACTCTTGCAAGTATGAGAAATGCATCCTTTGAGGGTTTTGTTGTATCTTATTTGAGGATAGGGTAAATATTTATGCATGAAAGAACACAATGCAAACCTTAGTTTAGTTTCAGCAAATATTTATTTTGAAACCTGTTCCCACCATGGTAGTAGAATGCTTTCTTACCTAGTTCATGTTGGCTTAGGTGGACAACACTGCCTTTGGCCAATGAACTTTATTTTTTTTCTATTGAAAATAATTTTTATGCAGTGTATTGTGATTACGGTTTGCCCTCCCCAGCTTCTCACCATTCTCTCCTCTCTACCTCGCCTCCCATCAGGGTCCACCTCCTTTCTGCCTGTCTTTATAAAGCAATTGGGCATTTAAACCACAATAATAAAATAAGGTAAGACAAAAACAATCAACCCAGAATAGGACAAAGCAAATAAATAAAAGAATTCAAAGAAGAAGCACAAGAAGAAAAACATATAGGCACAGGGAACATATACATTCCCACACACAGAAATTCCATAGAAACACAAACCCAAAAGCCATAATATATGTAGTATATATGAGGTTAAAATGAAAAAATAATAAAAAACATAAGTAGATATGAATACACTTATGTACAAAGAACTTGCAAAGATGCTACTGAGCTCTTTTTGTGTTGGCCATATACTGCTAGGCATGAGGTCTGTTTTTAAGAGTGGTTAGTATCCTCAGTGAGACTCCCTCTGATAAAACTAATTTTTTATTTGTAGCGGGTTATCAATTTGAGATAGTGGCTAGGTTAGAGATAGAGGTTTGTGTCTACTTCTTATTTGAATTCTTTAACCCATCTGGTACTGACCTGTGCAGACTCTGTACATTCTCCCACAGTCTCTCTGAGTTCATACCTGATGTGTTTGGAAGGCCTTCTTTCCTTGGTGTCTTCCATCCCCTCTGGCTCTTAAAATCTGTTTGTTTCCACATCTCCAGGATTCTTTCAACCCTGAGGGGAGGGATTTGAAGGAGACATTCCATTTACAAATGAGTGCACCAACATCTCTTACTCTCTGCACATGTTCTGGCCCTGGGTCTCTATATTTATTTCCATCTACTACAGGGGTTAGCTTGTCTGATGATGGCTGAGAAAGGCACTGAAAAATGAGTATGGCAGAACATTATTAGAAGTCATTTCACTGCTATATTACCATAGCAGAGAATCAGTATTTGATTTTCCCCTAGGTTTCTGGCCTATTTAGTCTCAGGTTCTTTACCACTCAACCAGAGTTAGAACTAGGTTTCATCTCATGGATTGGACCTTAAATCCAACCAGATATCAGTTGGTTTGTCCAATAAACTATTAATGTATATGAATCAAGTAATCTGAAAATACAAGTAGATGACTGTACTTTAGTCATTACTTTGAATTTATATGAAATAAAAACACAAGAAAAATGAATTTCAATCTATAACCTGAATCTATGTTGGATATCAGCCACCATGTGAAGCATATCTTCCCTAGGACTAAACCATACATAAGATCTACAATGGAAAGCAAATCTATCCCAAATAAGTGGCAGACAATCAAGAAATGAATGAAATACTTTATGACACTGTTCTATTTCCCTTCCTTGGAAAATTTCCAGATATGCAGAGAGACACTTTAGAGCATTCAGCCCTAAATGGAAAGTCTTCACCACCTCCCTGCCTGAAAGGTTAAAGGGTCTATGAAAACAAAAGAGGGCAGGTTGTTAAGAGCCTGTGGTGGGGGATCCCAAGGAAGCAGTGTTTTCACACACAACAAGGCTGATGGACTCATAGAAATTGTGAAAGCATGCACAGAGCCTCCACAAGCTCAAGAAAGGCAAAAATCACAGATTGAGTGGAACTGGATGCTAGCCAAGACTCCATTCTCAATTGACAGCTTCTGGGAGAAGGAAAACTGTTTGTTTGTTTTTTCTTATTTTTGGGTTTTGTTTGTTTTGTTTTGTTTCCTGAAGGGTGTGACTCTGTGTATATTGCCCACAATCCAGCATGAGCCCCTTGAAAAGGAGTTATTAGGCAACACAGAAGATAGTCCGTGGTTGGTTGCTGCTTGCTTGTGGGTTTTGTTTTTACTAGAGAGAAAGATATTAATTTGAATGGGTAGGGGTAGGGAAAGCATCTGAGAAGAGTCGAGGGAAGAGAAAAGAATATGGTAGGTAGACACCAAGTTATATACCTGATATCTCAACACTAGGATGGTAACGGCAAGAGTGATAAGAGCTAAAGAGTGAGACTGTGCCAGAAATGGGTTGGGCTGTCTGGTATAATATGCCACTAAGTTTCTGTGGACATTTGTGAACTGAGAAATGTAACTATTAATACCTCTTGTCTACATTTATTCCAGACTTGGTTTATGCGGCTTTTCTCATTCAAATTGAACTGGATTAAGTTGGTAGCCACTGGTACTAATAAATGTCTATGCAACCAGGCACTGCATGGTCTTCACCATACAAAAGAAGATAAAAGGTTTGTTTGCTTAAAAAATTCTTTATATATATTTGATTCATTTATATTATTGTCTTTCAACTCTGTAACCTTAAACACTTCAAACAAATTAAATGTAAGCAAAATTATCATTACATTTGGACAATAAAATCATTTTTAATCATTTTAACAGCATCATAGATTTTATTACATGCAATTATAAAACCTAAGTGAATAACAGAAAAGAAAATTATAAAAATCATATTTTCAGATTCTGGCTGCATTTTGTCTGTGTGAACAAAACTCTTACCTCTCAGTAAAGAATAATTACCTTTCATGCATACTTGTTCTGTCTCTCTATACATCTTCCAGACAACAGGGCCAATCATGTTCTCAACTTTCCAAAGGCCTCATTTTCTCTCTTTGATTGCCAGTATTCCTAAACACAAAACCGCAGATACTTGACTGTCACTAGTCTTTGTCCTTGGAACTGGCTGATAGAAAACATGACTTTTTAAAGAAGGCCCAAGGGCTTTGGAATTGCTGTTTTGAAGACTCTGTACTGTTATTAAATTACCTATATTCTAGCGTTGAATTGTGTTCTGCCAAAATTTATAGTGAATTCCTAATTTCGCATTAGAGATAGTGGCTTGGTAGGTTTCTTTAAGGTTAAATGACATCAAGGATAAAGTTAATCCGGTAGGTTTAGTGACTTTATGGGAAGAGGAAGAAGGGACTCTGCCATTACCAACAGTGGTGTAATCAAGGGTTTGAAACAGAGACCAGAATGGGAATGTTGAGCACTAGGATGAAGTCTCCAATGAAGATGTTGTCCACGTTTGAACAAGAGAGGAATGTCAGGGGCACAGACTGAGCATAGGGGACAACTGTATTTTTTATGAATGATGTTTTGTCTAAAACAAGGCTGAGATCTTAATTTTGTCAATACTTGTACAAATGACAATAAAACACGATAGAAACTGCTTAAGTAAAAACTTTTATATGCAGATATAATCAGGAATAACCTGAAAAAAAGTTAGCTATCAAAACAGATTTTAATGACAGATGTTAAGAGCAAAGAGTACTATTTCTGAGGATAAAACAATGTCCTAGCAATGCTGTGAAGCAATTTGTGACCATCAACAAAGAAAACATGTAGCAAAGAAAATATTGTGTAGTATTTGTTTTCTGTATCTTGCTTTACACACATAATACATTAGTTTTTAATAAAAAGTATTCTTAGTATAGGCCTGTTGCACCAGCCACCTGAACCAATGAGAGAGAAACCATGAACATCTGCTCATATGACCTTGACTTCATGAGATAATAACTGTTCCTCAGGCCCAGAGGATAAAAGCACCATTATGCATTTAGTTCTTGAGAGTCAGTGAATTATGTAATGAAAATATAATCATTCACAATCACCACTGATGATTAAAGGGTTTACTTTAGTATAATAAATTCTCCAAATCTAAATGGCAAGATGTATACAAGACTATAATGCCTATTGGTTAGTTACAAATAATCATTATTCTGTATTACCTTTTTTATATGTTTCTATTCATTTTGGAGTGAACACTATGGTGAACATTGTCTTATGAAGGAAGCAGAAGACAATAAAATAAAAGATCTAGGCAGAATTGCAACTATGCAGAATTCCAAATATGACATGCTTCTCCCAAATATTTGAACTGTGAGTTTAATTTTCTTCAGGGGATAAAATGTCAAACATGGAATTTCTCAGATGCACTGCTTCCGGTAATTGACTGAACTTTGTGGTCTTGTTAGTTTGATATATTTTAACCCAGTACTCAGGTGAATAACATTGTATAGAAAAAAACTTCAATAATTAACTTTGTTCCTAAATGGTTTTGGTAAGTGTGTTGATTAATTTTGGTTGTCAAATTGACTAGAGATGAAATCAACTTAAAATATGAGCCATTGGACAGGTCTAGGAGGGACAGTCATGATCAGATCATTTGAAATGAAAATGTTCTCTTTAAATGTGGGTGACAGTCCAGATAAAAAGACATGGAGAGAGGAACTGTACTTTTTTAAAATTTAAATTTTTTTATTAGATATTTTCTTTATTTACATATCATATGATATCTCCTTTCCCAGTTTCCCCTCCGAACAAAAAAAGAGAAAAAATAAAATTAAATTAAAAAAAAAAACAAAAAACAAACAAAAAACCAAACCCTGTTCCCTCCCCCCTCTCCCTGCTCACCAAGTCACCCTCTCTTTCTTCCTGGCCCTGGCATTCCCTTAGACTGGGGCATAGAACCTTCACAGGGCCAAGGCCCTCTCGTCCCATTGATGACCGACTAGGCCATCTTCTGCTATACATATGCTGGGGAAGATATGAGTCCCACCAAGTGTACTCCTTGGTTGATGGTTTAGTCCCTGAAAGCTCTGAGGATACTAGTTAGTTCTTATTGTTGTTTGTCCTAAGGGGCTGCAAATCCTTCAGCTCCTTTGGTCCTTTCTCTAGCTCCCTCACTGGGGACCTTGTGCTCAGTCCAATGGATGGCTGTGAGCCTCTAATTCTGTATTAGTTGAGTACTGTCAGAGTCTCTCAGGAGACAGCTATATAAGGCTCCTGTCAATCAACCCTTGCTGCCATCCACAATAGCGTCTGGATTTGATGATTGAATATGGGAAAGATTCCCAGGTGAAGCAGTCTCTGGATTGTCCTTCCTTCAGTCTCTGCTCCATAGTTAGTCTCTGCAACTCCTTCCATGGGTATTTTGTTCCCCCTTTTAAGAAGGAATGAAGTAGGAAGAATGGTCTTCCTTCTTCTTGAGTTTCTTGTGGTTTGTGGATTATACTTTGTGTATTCCTAATTTCTGGGCTAATATCCACTTATCAGTGAGCACATACCATGTGTGTTCTTTTGTGATTGGGTTACCTCATTTAGGATGATATTCTCCAGATCCATCCATTCCCCTAAGAATTTTATAAATTCATTGTTTTTAACAGCTAACTAGTACTTCATTGTGTAGATGTACCACATTTTCTGTATTCATTCCTTTGTTGAGGGACATCTGGGATGTTTCCAGTTTCTGGCTATTATAAATAAGGCTGCTATGAACATAGTGGAGCATGTGTCCTTATTACATGTTGGAGTATCTTCAGGGTATATGCCCAGAAGTGGTATAACTGGGTCCTCTGGGTAGTATGATGTCCAATTTCCTTAGCTTTTTGACTCCATTTCATTTCTTCCTTGCTATCCAGTTTACCTACCCTGCTTTGTAGCAATGCTGTAAAAACATATTCTCCCAGCTTCCAATATAGACTAAGGATCAAGTAGCTTTCTAGGAAACTTCCAGGTCTTTACTACTATATTTAATATGCTGTGACATCTGGCATTATACATTTAGAATTCCTGGGTTTTTGGCCTCTGAGTTTGAGACAGGCATAGTCAGAGTAAGAAACCATATTATATAAGGTGATCTAATAAACAAATGAGATAATAATATATATCAAACAAATATAATGTGGAATCCTATTTGTTATATTACATATAGAATATATATAAATATATAAAATGTAGTAGAAAATATTGGCTACTATAACAGTAAAGATAAAATCATGCATAAATGTTGTTTAGGGTGTGTGGTTGTTTTCCTTTCACTGTGCAAATGATAGATGTCAAATTCAGAACTGTAGTGTGGACAGAAATGTTGATTTGGTTTTTTCAACTTATTTCATCATGTACCAATAGAACTCATCTGCTCTACTGTATATTACTTACTACAGACGAACACCTATTTCATCTCAGTATTGGAAGATAATAATTGAGGCTGATTATAAATTTCACTAAAGACAAAAATGTAATGTTACTTTAGGATTGAATATGATTCTGGTTAAGAAAATCCTTGAAAGTAAAGGTACTAGAGTTAATCTATACTGCATTTTTGGAAACTGTTATAGGCAGCTATTATTGAGTAATAATGATATCTATTATAAAATAATACTCTGATAAATGTGTTTCAACATAGCACTTTGAATGTAGAGGCAGGCACATGCCTTTGAGTACAAGCCCAACTTTGTCTACACAGAGAGGTCCTGTATTAAAAATTATACTATTTTCTAGACATCCTATCAAAGGCAATCTACACATTCAGTACAATCCCCTTCAAAATACCAACATAATTCTTTAAAGACATGGAAAGAACAATTCTCAAATTCATCTTGAAAGGCAAAAAAACCAGAATAGCAAAAACAGTTCTTAACAATAAAAGAATGGTTGGGGGAATCATCATCCTTGACCTCAAGCTCTACTATAGAACAATAGTGATAAAAACTGCACGGTATTGGTATAGAGACAGACACATTTATCAGTGGAATAGAATCAAAGAGCCAGAAATAAAACCACACACTATGCACACTTGATTTTTGACAAGGACACCAAAAATATACTATGGAAATAGAAAGCATCTTCAATAAATGGTGCAGGTCTAACTGGCTGGCTGTATGTAGAAAAATGAAAATAGACCCATATTTGTCACCTTGTACAAAGCTCAAGTCCAAGTGGATCAAGGACTTCAACATAAAACCAGATACACTGAATCTAATAGTAGAGAAAGTGGAAAAGAGCCTTGAACTCATTGGCACAGGGGGGATTTTCTTAAAAAAAAAACTCAAATTGCTCACACTCGAAGAGCAAGAATTGATAAGTGGGGACCTCATGAAACTGGAAAGCATCTGTAAGGCAAAGGACACTGTCAATAACACAAATTGGCAACCTATAGATTCAGAAAAAAATCTTCACTAACACCACACCTGATTGAGGTCTAGTGTCCAAAATATATAAAGAACTCACCAAAAAAATCAAACAACCCAAATCAAAATATGGGTTATAGAACTAAACCGAGAATTCACAACAGGGGAATCTCAAATGGCTGAGACTGTTCAAAGTCCTTAGTGATCATAGAAATGCATATAGAAATGACCCTGAGATACCACCTTACACCAATTAGAATGGCTGAGATAAAAAGAAAAGAAACCTCAGGTTACAGTACATGTTGTGAGGATGTGGAGAAAGAAAAACACTCCCCCATTGCTGGTGGGATTGCAAACTGGTAAAACAACTTTGGAAATCAATCTGGAGGCTCCTCAGAAAACTGGAAATAGATCAACCTGAAAACCCAGCAATACCACTCTTGGGAGTATACCCAAAAGATGCCCCACCAAGCCACGAGGGCACATGTTCCACTATCTTCATAGAGGCCTTGTTTGTGATAGCCAGAAACTGGAAACAACAAGTCAGATGTCCCATGACTGAAGAATGGATACAGGCAAATGGATGGAACTAGAAAATATCATCCTGAGTGAGGTAACTCAGACCCAAAAAGACATGCATAAACTCACTAATTAGTGGATACTAGCTACACACACAGACACACACACACACACACACACACACACACACACACACACACAAAGTACAGAATTCCAAACACAAAAAGGTAAACAAGCTGAAGGGCCCAAGTGAGGATATCTCAGTTCCTTTTGGAAAGAAGAAGAAAGCAATTACAAGTGGGAGGGAGGTATGTGGGAGGGAAAGGGAATGGGGTGGGGGGACCTGTTATTGGGAGGGGTAAAGGTCTGAAGCCCTGAGGGCCTGGAGAAAGAATGGAAACAGGCAATCTCAGGAAGTAGGAGGTTTGGGGACCCTCCAGAATGTACCACAAACCTGGGGGTTGAGAGAATATTAGGATTCAAAGGAACCTTAGATGAAATGACCTACAATGGGGAGCAGAAACTTGTAGCCTCTACCTCCAACAGAAAGACAGGGCATCAAGTTAGGGATGGGGTTGTCATCCTGTAGTCAAAACTCTGACCCATAATTCTTCCAGTCTGAAATAACTGCAGGTATGGAAATGGAGAGGAGACTGAGGAAAATAATGTCCAGTGACAGGCCCGAGGTGGGATCCATTTAAAGGGAGGCCCCAAGGCCTGACACTATTACTGAGGATATGGAGCTCTCACAAAAAGGAGCTTAGCATGACTGCACTCCTAAAGACCCAACAAGCAGCTGAAAGAGATTCAGATATTTGCTCCCAACCGTCGGAAAGAAGCTGGTGACCCGTGTGGTTGAATTAAGGGAAAGCTGGAAGAAGCTGAGGAGGAGGGCAACCCTGTAGGAGGACCAGCAGTCTCAATTAATCTGGACTCCCGATTGTCTCAGACACTGGACCACCAACCAGGCATCATAAACCAGCTGATATGAGGCCCCCAACACACATACAGCAGAAGACTGCCAGGTCTGGGTTCAGTCAGAGAAGATGCACCTAACCCTCAAGAGACTGTGGAGGTCTGGTGGGGTGTTGGGGTTGGGGCCATTCTCATGGAGACAGGGTGGCAGGGAGAAGGTTTAGGATATGGAAAAGTCAGAGGGTGGATCAGACAGGGAGGGGAATCAAATCTGGAGTGTAAATAAATAAGTAAATAAATAAATATATATACACTGTTTTCTATATTTTTCTTATATATTTTAATAATAAAATAAAATTGTATAACAAACCTGTTTGATGCAAATATTTTAGTATTTGTTTTGTGTGTACACATCTGTGTTCCCATGGAGTGCACATATGAAATTCAAGACAGCTTGCATTAGTCAGTTCTTTCCTTCAAACAAATGGGTCCTGGGGTCATCATGTTACATTCTTAAATCTCTTTGAACTGCTAGTTGCTTAGAATTATTGCTATTTCTTTATTTCTGAGGTTTTTACAGTTTCTCACATTGTTTTTGTTAAAAAGTGGATTAAGAGACCCTTGGTCCTGTGAAGGTTCTATGACCCAGTGTAGGGGAATGCCCGGGCGAGGAAGCAGGAGAGGGTGGTTTGGTGAGCAGGAGAGAGGAGGGAACAGATTTTTCTTTGGAGGGGATACTGGGAAAGGAGATATCATTTGAAATGTAAATAAAGAAAATATCTAATAAAAAAGTAGATTATGAATGAACTACATATAAACAACATATTTCATTAAGTTAGGAGAGTCAATATTGATATTTCAGCTAGTAAACTAAACATAAGAATCTCCTGAGTCACATTATATTTAATATAGACACATTGAATAATGAAATCTAATAAAAATACCTACTTGTTATAACCTATCCAGTATGTTTTCATGCTTTCACTAGTGATAAAATTTTAAGTGTCACAAATAAGAAAAGCAAAATGTTCATAAATTTTGAGAGACAAAAAATTATATAGCAAGTATTTTATTAGAATGAATTATAAACCATACATTTTTTTGTTTGCTTGGCAATCTATTTTTCATAGTTTTAAGTTGAATCTCATCTTGGAAAACCAGAAGTAAAGAATGAAGAACTATAATACTTCATTGGCAAGTGAATAGATGGAACTAACTGATCACAATGTTAATGAAAAAGTTAGACTAAAAAATGTAAGGAATGCACGTTTGTAGAAAATATTATTTGTGAAAAAGGAGATAAATGTGAGCAGGAGGAAGAATAAACAGAAATACAGGAAGGTAAATACTTCATGTATATTATAATTAATATTAGAAAATATCGTAAAATCTATATTTGAATAGAGTTGGTAATTAGGAAGACAGAAACTTGGGCAGTGGTGGAGCATGCCTTTAATCCCAGCACTTGAGAGGCAGAGGTATTGGATTTTTGTGAGTTAAAAGCTAGCTTGGTCTACAGAGCGGGCTAGAAAGCAAAACAACATTGACTATTCCTAAGTGTTTTAAAATCCCACTTTTTGTCTGTCCTTTTCTTTTCCTCTTTCTGACTTCTTTGCTCTTATTCCATGTTTGTTTATATTGTATTATTAACAAATGTACCTGTCAGTAAGAATCCAAGAGGGGAATATTTTTGTTCCCGTTTTTAAAAAGTTAAATTTGAGAATGATGTCCCAAAGGAAAACAGGATCGACATGACATCCCTACATTTTCCTGTTCAACTCCAAACATTCGAAGATATTTTTATTTCTGAATCTCCTAAAACATGCTACTTTATTGCCTTTGTGATTAATTTTGTAAAACCTAAAATTGAATATATGGCATGTGGCTAAAGTCTTATGAGGAAAAGCTTTTAGTCACGTATCTACATCTTTTTCTATCTATATATGCTCTACATTGACTGGATAGCCTAGCTTGGGCCAGTGGATTTCTGCAGCTTGTCTACCAGAACCACTGTTTTTTCTATTAACATGAATTTTATTTGTTTATCTTCCTGTAGATTTCTTACCCTTTCTCTCTATAGATCAAGCTCATTCTGCTTTTGGAAACATTTTTCTTTCACTCATCAATGGCTTTATTATTCTGCTTGTTTACTTGTTTTAGTGTGTCTTCTTTGTCTTCGTGTCTTCTTAGTTTTGTGTTTGTCTTTGTTTGATTGCCCATGTCCTCTTCCTCGTCCTCAGGATCAGAGAATCTTTTTCCCCACCTTAATCCATTCTACTGATAACTCTTTCCATGGGGCTTTGGTGTTTGACTCACATCTTTCTTTTTCAGCATTTCTTATGGTTTTGTTTCAGTGTTCTCTTGTGGCTTCCACTCTCAAACAACTCACTCTGCACCTCCTTATTTCCACTGTATCTATTCTCCACCAGACATAATTTTCTTCTTTGAAGAGTCTTATCAGTCTTGTTAATTCTGTGGCATTGCATGCAGATCACCCTTCCTAGATGCCATTATTGTAGGATCAGTAATTTTTGAAGAAATTATGTGTTGTCCTTGGATTTTTTGTGTTTCTCATATGACTACATTGGGATTTTTGAATGTTGTGTATATCTTTGCTTGTTTTATTTTTGCCAGCTATAGTCTTTCAGCTGAAGTATTTACAATGTTCACATGGGGATCCAAGTAGTAGAACTGAGACAGTAGTTCAGAAAATAATTTCTCTGCCAGAAGGTCAAGTTGCCTGGTATAAACCCTATATTTTCTCTGAGTAGGTTATTAACTAACTGAGAGTAACCACAGTTGCCTGATGTCACCACTATGGGAATATCACACCAGATGATTCATTGCTGTGCCCCTTTGACTTTAATAACTGTTGAAGGATAAATATCCAAAGATATTAAGGAGAATATAGACATTTACAATAAGCAGACTGGAAGTGGGAAGGAATCAAAGTAAAAAGAAAGACTCTTAAAAAAATAAAAAACAAAAAACAAAAACCAAGGTGAGTACAGTGGCTAGAAGGGCAAAGGTGGTGAACGTTTAGGGTCACAGATTTTAGAGATTGTTACAATTATGTCATATTTTAGTTCATAAAGAAAAAGAAATAAATAAGGGTGGGAGACTAAAGAAAAAAGAGTCATAATGTAAGGCTCTTAGAAACCTGCTAAGAACCCTATTCTTGGTGTCAACTTAACTACAGCTGAAAATAACAAAGACCCAGTAGCTAATGTACATCAATGAAGCATTTTTCTTGATTAGTCCTAGTGGTTCTCAACATTACTAGTGTGCAACCCTTTAATACAGTTCCTCATGTTTTGGTGACCTTTCAATAATAAAATTATTTTTGTTGATACTTCATTACTGTAATTCTGCTACTGTTATGAATCATGATGCAAAGATTTGTGTTTTATAATGATCTTAGAAGACGCTTGTAAAAGGGTCCGTTGACCCCAAGAGGAGACAAGACTCAGATTGAGAACCACTGTCTATTCATTTGTGATAGAAAGACCAACCTTAAATCTGAATCTTTTGTAGTAGGAAGATCCACTTTCAATCTGGGCCACACTTGCTGGCAGCCTATATAAAAACAGACTGAGGCATCCAGTAAAATGCAAAAGGAACTTAAGCATTGATGGTTGGAATCTTTTCGGACCCACACCACACCTTTCTTTCTGTAATTACCTATCCTTACCTATCACTCACCACATAAAGGCCTGTCCAAACCTTTGATTTGGAAGAAGTAAATATGTGAGTATATTTGATTGGTTAAGGAGGTATGTGACTCATTTGATTGGTACTGACTGGGTTTTGTTTTTGTTGCTATTATTAGGAATATGACAAGTATCTTTTTATTTTTGAAAATATAAAAGAAAAAATATTATTATGAATGGCAAGATGGCTCAGCAAAAAAAAGTGTTTGATGCCAAACACTGGATATCTGAGTTCAATCCCCAAGATGTTTGTGATAAAAGGAGAAAACTGACTCCCTCAAGGTATCCTCTGACCTCCATACACCTGCAGTGAGACGTGTGTGTGGAATAAGTGTGTATGTGTGCATGAACAGACATGTAATAAAGAAAGAAAGGAAGAAAGAAAGAAAGAAAGAAAGGAAGAAAGAAGATAAGAGATATTAGAAGCTGCAAGAGGCCACTTACACTTTTCAGATATGTGTATTTAAAGTCTCTCATCTTGCTATTGGAGAGTCTAGCTAGTATACTAATAGCATGCAAATATAAAGATGGCTTTTTGCCTAAAGAAAAGCAACTATCATTTTTTTAGTAAGCTAAATTAGTTTAAGTTACATAAAAATAGATTTCATAAACTTTCTATATTGGAAAATCAAGTTCCATGGCTGTGTAGTCATAATTATACCGAAGATCAAAATAAAGAAACAAAGCAACAAATAGTTTGTTGAACTGCAAATAATAGAATCTGCCAGGAAATAGGAAGCTTCGGGGGTAGAAAAAGGTATCTTGTCATGTGAACTAGGTGTACCTTGAACTTTGACTCTCTTGACTTAGCTTCAGCTATCATGAGATTATAGGCATGAGCCACACCCCTGGTCAAGAAATGCTGATCTTTAGGAGTCTGCTGATGAGCATGAAGGATATAAGTGCTAGCAAAGAAATATTATGGGATTATATCCTCATAACTGTGGATTTTCCACATTTGGCAACATAAGAGGCAAACACTAGTAGAGAAAACCAATCCCAACATTTCAATCAAAGCTAACTCCTCCTCATGGATTGGGTCTATACACGGGTTGACATTGGTTATATCTCCTCCGTAAATTTTAAGCTCTTTTTCTTGATGATACATTTTGAATTGATGGAAGTGATAGTTGGCACCTTAAATGGATAACAGAGAAGGAAACAAAAAGAAAATAACTTAAATCAGAATATTGAAAATGAACGAATTAACCCATTGTTTGTATGGTTTGTAAAGCATATGAATTCAGATAAAAAGCCTTGGTTAGGAATTAGTATTCTCTAATGGTTGTTGGCACGTATAAGCCATTATGTTGTAAGATTTTTATCAAATTCACTTTAATCTTCTGTATATTTTCTAACCCCTCATATGTATGATCTTTCTTATTCACAGCTTCCTTTATCACACTGGAGGTGTATATTGCATACATTATGATGATAATAGCAATTCTCTGTACTTTAATGTCATACAGAATCATTTCTCTAATTAAAAAGAGATTACACTTGTCTATTTTTCTGTCCTACTCTTCATTTATTTGTCACCTTAGTGATTTTATTGTTCCTGTATCGTATCTTTGTGACATATATTTTAAGTCTTACACTAAAAATCCCTTTCATATTGCCCTTTCTACTTTAGTGGTATACACTTCAGTATCTCCAGTATCTTTTTATGTCTTGATAGCTCATATTTTTCTAAACATATTATTCTTTTGTCTGGGTACACCATACATTATAATTGTACACATCAAAGGACATTGTGGTTTGCCTTACCTTTGTTTAACTAGGAATAAAATATGGGTAAATGCTCATATGTGAATATTTGTGAACAAAGAGATTTTCACATCACTCAAGTAAACATAAAGGAGCACACTTATTAAAACATGTGGGGAGAGTGTACTTATCCTTGTAAGAAACTGCAAAAAAATAAAAATAAAAAAGACCTCCAGAGTGACTTATGATTTCCTATTCAAGCCCCAAGGCTGTGATAAAACACCATGACTAAGGCAACTTATAGGGGTAAAAATAGTTGGTTTTGACTTAAGGATCCAAAAAGAATCTATAGAGGTGTGGCAGAGGCCGATGGCAGCCATGGTAGCAGGAGCTGAGTGTTCCCATCTTGAAGTATTAAGTACAAAGCAAAGAAACAGGGAACTGGAAGTGGGGGAGGCTCAAAGTGTAGGTCAGAGGTGCTGGGAGTGGGGGCAGACTCAAAGTGTAGCTCAGAGGTGCTGGGAGTGGGGGGAGACTCACAGGTGCTGGGAGTGGGGGAGGCTCAAAGTGTAGCTCAGAGGTGCTGGGAGTGGGGGGGCAGGCTCAAAGTGTAGCTCAGAGGTGCTGGGAGTGGGGGAGGCTCAAAATGTAGCTCAGAGGTCCTCCCCTTCTTTCCTAAGTCACCCCCAAGAGTTCCAAGAACTGAAAACCACAAACTGGGAGTGGGGGGAGGCACTCAAATACCTGAGAGTGTGGAGGGAATTCCTCTTCAAACCACACAGACTGAGTCCACATTTACACTACGATTCTATCCAAAGTGTTAGGATGTTTGACACTC
Source organism: Mastomys coucha (assembly GCF_008632895.1). Taxonomy (NCBI): domain Eukaryota; kingdom Metazoa; phylum Chordata; class Mammalia; order Rodentia; family Muridae; genus Mastomys; species Mastomys coucha. The sequence goes on along the minus strand of NW_022196909.1, from coordinate 1,141,997 downwards.
TAATAGATGCATAGTTGTATCTTATTTTGAAGTTTATGATCCCTCAATGATCTTGAACATATTTTTATTTAATTATGTGCTACCTGGGTATCATTTTTCACAAAGCACCTGTTCGGGTCTTTAAAATATTTCTTTCTTGAACACTTTCTTAGATTTTTGTATGCCTGAGTATTTGCCTACATGTACATTATATATGTGTACCACATGCATGACCTGTGCCCATAGATGTCATGTTTGCCTACATGTATATTATATATGTGCCCATAGATGGCAGATGACAGTGTCAGAATCCCTTGAGTGGCATTAGAGATGTGTGTGAGTCACTGTGTGGGTGGGTCCTCTTTAAAGAGCAATGCAGAACATCTCTTCAGCCAAGGTTATTTCTTAAGAGGTTTAGTAAAACCTTTGCTTTCCATCTTTACGTTTTTGAAGCAAGGTCTCACTAGGTACACCAAGCTGTCCTGGAACTCACTAAGTTCTTCTTGCTTTTGCTTCCCAGGTGCTGGAATTAAAAGTGTGTGGCACCACACTATTTTCCTTTAATTGATATATTCAAAACTGTCCTTTGTATAGATTAAGTATCCTTTACCAGATGTCTTTTGAAAAATATTTTTCTGATTCTTAAACTATTCTTTTTATTCTCCTTTTTAGAGAGTACTTCAAGAATGTTATGGTGGGCAACTCATCAACTTTTATTGTTTTATAATTTTAAAAATTATACTTAAAAACCATACCCATATCCAATTTCACCTCCCTTTTCTCCTGTGTTATATTCTAGACATTTTATTATCAATGTTTTATATACATGCGTATAACTGATTTTGAGTTACCATTTATGATACTGTAAGGTCCTTTTTGAAGTATCTTATTATGTCTGCATTTGGATCCTGAATTCTCCTACTATCATTTGTCGGGTCTGCCTTTTCTTTACTAAGTTGCCTTAATTCTTTCATTGAATGTCAGTTAATTGTTTATGTGGATTTCTTTCATTTCCATAAAAATAAATCTCCCATTTTATTAACCTATCATGATTACTATATGTTTACAGTAAGTCATGATTGCTATTAGATTGTTTAGAATCTTTGTTTCCACCTTATGACAGTGAGTTGGAGTTCTGGGAATTTTCCTCTTTCATATAAGTTTTAAAGGAACTGTAAATTAACTTTCAGTGATTGTTTATATGATTAACTTTTATAAGGAAAAAATACTGATGGTGATTCAGAGAGTAAATAATTAGCACATGTTAGAGTTTGACTACCCCTAATTCTTTATACCTGCCCTGACCATTATTAAATTTTACCTTGGAAAGTCAAATTGAAAAATGATTATATCATAGATATACACCAACAAAAATAAAAGCAAAATTCAAATACTCATTCTGTCTTTGGGACCTGACTTATTATACCAAATAGCCTCAAATAAAAGAAAGTTCACTATATTGAGTCAGAACAATTATAACTATATGCTTTAAATGATTGAGCTTAGCTCACAACCAGATTGTCACAACAATATAGTGACAAAAACAATACGTAGCATATGTATGGAAATATTTAGGAGGACCAAAAACTTACAGAAATTCAAAGACAAAAATCTGCAGTGGATGAATATTAATATCATATTTAAATAATAAAAGCCTAATAATGAAAGAAACATATACTTTTAGTCATATCTGTATCTGTTACCTGAAATACTTAAAAGTTATCAAAAATTTATTGAAGAAGTTATAACATTTTTGGCTTAGTTTGTTTTTATTTTAATTTACCAGCCACCAATAATGTCTTTGTTAAACAAAAGGTGATACTAACATGAAATTATCTTATGTTTTCATTTTGTTTCTTTTAATATCTAATTCTGTTTTAACAGATACATCTTCCTGAACTCTTTCTAAGACTTATCTCTAACTGTATTTCAGTAGCACAAATTGCAAAGCAAAGAAATCAGCATATTTTCTTTGTTTCAATGACAAGCCATGTTTTCTAAGAGCAGAACAGCATGGAATTCAAATACAAAAAAAAAATTATAAATATTGTCATGTTAGAGAGTATGGCTTATGCAGAAGTTGCCCAGTTCCACATCAACAAAGAATCATTTTGAAGTAACCTAGAAAAAATTGACTTTCAATTAAGCCTAAAGCATATACAAATCAAGTCTAATTAGTCCAGTCCTCTAAATATGATCTGCAATTATGAGATAAATCTACCCACCGAGATTTATTAAGCCTTATCATTTTTGAACTGAAACTTCAGTGAGTCTGCCGTTAGCTGCACCCTGCAGTGACTGGCAAGGTTTCCTAATCCGTCTAGTTCCCAGGGTACGTGTGTCAAATGGAATGCTGTTTGAGCACAGCCAGTGGAACAAGGTTGTGCCCATCAGCTCGTTTTATTGTCCTACCCTGTGTTTCTGTCTTTCCTTTTTCCTACAAAACGCAACTGGAAATCCACAGTGGTGACTTCACATTATCCGTTGAAAAGAGTGAGTCTGTGGCTCTGGCATCCAGCTAATATAATCACAACTTCTCCGTGAGAGCAGATAGCCATAGCAAGCTTGGTGTTGAATATATGTGCGTGCTGAGTACCCAATGACTCTGGTGCCCAGATGTCCTACCTGGTGAAATTAACAGCAGCTTGAGATGTAAGCTATTCAGCGAAGTAATCTCAAGGGAGGCGATTGTGTAAATAATTGTCTGTTCGTTTATCTTGTCCCCCAAAGCACAATCTTCTTAAAACATGGCCAAGTTCTCTATTCATATTTGCCTGCCATGGTCAGGAAGAGCATTTCCCCCATTTGCTTGCTTTATCAGTGTTTCCAAGAAAAGAGTCTTTGCTCAATGTTACAATTTTCTGTTTAAACTCATTAAGTTGTACATAGCTAAATATCAAAATTTACCTTTTCCTTTGAAGCAAGTTCAGTTTTAATGATGAGGATGCCTTTCACTGATTTGTTGGCTTCTGAGTTCAGATTTTTATATTTGGTGATGTGTTCTTCCTTTTTTCTTTCTACTTACTTACAAAAGGAAGAAACAAAGCAAATTCAGGAAACATGCTTGCAAATCATACTATAATTTCATGCATAACTTGAATTTGTGATATGTTTAAATTTATTTATTTATTTATTTACTGTTTATAGGCAAATAATTGCCATAATATGTTTGGCAATCCAAAGAGAAAACCTGAAGAAGTTAGTTTGTTCCTTTTATCAAGTGGATTCTTGGGATTGAACTTAAATCATATGAGTTAACCCTAGCACCTTTACATCATACCAGCTCATAATAATCATTAAAAAAACTCAACACGCAAAGAGAGTTTTCCTTAACAAAACTCCATTTATCTGTGGGCACAATGTCACTTTCTGAGTGGGTCTGAAGTCCAGTTAGAGAGCTGTTGGTTACTGAAAAGCTATGTATTCCACTACTGTCCCCTTAGAATCCTTGTACCGTGCTGATCAATAATGTGGTTCATAGGCACCATAGGAGGTGAACAGGATGCCACCAATGGATATGGCAAACTGGATGAGGAAACCTCATGAGGTTAACCCTAAAACAAAGAAGTTCAGGTAACTTAGAAAGGTGGGGACATGAGAGGTCTTCTCTATGAAAGGACACATAAGTTGGTTGCCTGGAGACAAAAGATCAGCTTTGAAAACTTAGTACAAGTGATATTATATGAAGTGAACAGACTATATTTAAGAATATATATGTATATACATTTACATATGTGCATCCAATAGCAATTAGTAAAGAAAAAAAAAAAGAAAAGGCCATGAATTTGAAGGATATCAGGGAAATGGATATGGGAAGGTAGAGGGAGGAAACTTAAAGGGAAATAGTATAATTATATCATAATCTCAAGAAAAGCAAAAAAAAGCATGAATATACATCAGTGTGCAAAAACTTAGATTGGTGCATCAATGGCAAATAAGTGACGCACACATCTCATTACATGTGTGAGTACTTTTATTAGTACTGCAGAGGTAGACTCTTCACATCCTATGTCTTAATGTAACCTCTATCTATACCAGAATAAAGAAGGTTATACAAAAGAGTAATATTAGCACACTACACACAGAGCATCCAATCAGAAAGTCCTTCTGTCTGTACTGATAATGCTGGCAAGATAAGAGAGCCCTGTATATTAACATTTTTATTTTCCTGTTATTATCTGGCTAAATCATCTAAGAAAGATGCATTTTTCCCTGCAAAGCATTTAGATCACGACTTATTTGACCACCCTAAATCATCTGGAAGACTAGATGTAAATTCTGTTCATTATGTACTCCCCTACCAACACTGGATTAGTTTGAAATTTGGAACATGAAATAGATGTTATAGATGCTGACGATTTTGATGTCTGCTATTACCAGTATGTATTGATTGATTCCCTTGGACTACTTCAACAGCATTTTAAGTCTGCCAGCATAAAAATCTTCCCACAGAGGGACATGCATAGGGAACTTTCACTCCATAAACTATGAAATCAGAAAAATGATCATCTTGTCTCGTATTTTTTGTTATATTTTATGTATTTTCACAACTCCCGGCAAAAGTCAACTCTGGATATTTACATTTTATTCACTCAAAGGAAACATTTAAATACTATGATGCATAAACGCTGTCCTATGCTGTGAGAACACTGAATCTGGTAGGTGTGGTAACAGATATGTTCACACATACATGCACAACACTCACACACACACAGAGCCAATGCAAATGCAGTTACTTAGGCTTTGAAACTTTCTGTATTCTTGGTTCCTGGAGGTCAGCAAAGCTACTGAACCAAAGACTTCCCCAGACCATTTGCTTATTGCATCTCCAATTTTGTATGTAGTCATGTATCTCCCCTCCTGCCTACAAGAAAAATCAAAACTGTTGGGTATGATTTTCTGTGATGTTTTTCACCCAGAGCTCATTCTTCCATCACTCAGCCCTCTCTTGCTGCTGGTTACCAAGTGACCAGAAATAAAAAGAACCTGATCTGATCTGCCATATTATAGCATTAAAAGTTGATTTGCTCTCTTTATTTCATATATTTTCCATAGAAATGCACAAGAAACATAGAAAAACTGAACATTGGTGCATGGAGAGATTATACTTGGCAGTGTAATACTACACAAGAAGAGAAAAGGCAAAGATGAAAAAGGAGAACTCACAATGATACTTAACTGTGTATATTGACTGTAACAAGGACATGATGTGCCTGCCACTGAGCACCTATAGGGAAAGCTGGGAGCGGATACTAAAAAGACAGGAAGCAGCCAGATCATCCTTCTAAGACCCTCATTCAACTCTAATGTGTCTCAACTGTATTCTCAAGTCCACGAAAATAGTGGGAAGGTTATTTATTAGAGAAGAGATTTAAGAACTTTTTCTCAGGCAGAGTATTTGAAACATGCAACAGTGGTGTTTTCAAGTGGGTAGCAGGTAGAAATAAGAGACTATATTACAGGTGAGAGTTTGATGAACCAAAGGAGGAACAAGATGGATACAAGGTTTAAAATAGAATATGTGCTAGTATGAGACAAATCTGGCAAGAATTAGTAGCTGATCAGATACAGTGACTAAATGACAGAGGAGGCTGGAATGGAACTGAGATTTTCTGCTAGGCAAAATGGAATGGTGAGCAGTTTCTCTGACCATTAAAGCATTTCAAATGGAGATGGTTACACATAGGAGCTGGGTTGTGTTTCTGAACATGCCGTTTATAGTTGAATTCATCTAATGAGGACCATGGAGTTGTTTTGGTTTTGATTACTTGCTTCTGGAATGCTGCCCTACTAAGACTGACTCATTATTGTTTATGATTTGCAGCCAATCTCTGACAGTTTCTATCATGATCTAACTAACAATCACTGCAATGCAGACATGGGCTATTTTGATGTGCCTTGGAGTGGTCTTTTAAGAATAATCTCCAAGTTAATACGCTTTACAAACAGTAATAGTTGTGAACAATAAACCTGTCCAACCAACTGAATTTCTTTGCACTGTGTTCATTTTTTGAAACTTTTTAAAAACAAATACACAAAAGAATACTTGCTCTAATGGTTACCATGGCCTTAAGAGCAATTGGGGCAGAGTGAAATACACCCTAACAAAAAGCAAGGTATCTTGAAGTCTGTGTTGGTTTGAATAGTTTCCCCTTAAAATTCATAGTTACCCATAAAAATCTCAAAAATGTGGTCTTACTTAAAAGTTGACTATTTTTAAATGTAATTATTTAAATACCATCAAAATATATTGTGTCCATATATACAATTCTTAAAGATTTAATAAAATATTATATTTTAATATAACAATTTAATTTGTAAGATATTAAAATAATTGATTAGAATGGACTGCATACCATGATTGTGTTCTTAGATGAGATAGCAGTAGCAGAGAAAGAGAGAGAGAGAGAGAAGGAATAAATTTGCATAACACATGCAAATATGTTTCACTATCAAATAATAGAATATATCAACTTTTGTCTAAAAGATCAAAGATCATATCCTTCTTGGTAGTAAATGTTCAAATAAATCTATTTACCATAAGGAGAAGTAATCTGTATACCTCAATGGTTCTTATCAATGTATAGGAAAGAAATATAACTGGTGTTCATGGACATGGCCTAAGTCATCAAGGAAGGGTTCCATCCAATGCTTTGTTTTCTAAGCAGCAGCTGTCTAATACACTTATAAATATATGTAAGTGAGTTTGAAGAAAAAAATGACTGACAGTTTTTGTCATGCCCAGTGTCAGCAGGAGAAGAATTGGCAATATGACAGAGGACATTCAGTGGAGTAAGTGAGGCATATGACAGTGTGGTAGGGAAAACAGAATGAGGGGAAAGGATGGATCTCTGAAAGGATAGAGGCTGGAAGTAACACTTTGTCAGAAAGATGTATTAAGAATAAAAGAGGGGAAATGCTGTATGGGAGCAACACAGGGTTGGAAGAGTGAAAGGACAGAAAGAAAGTGGGTTTTATTCAACACCCAATCACGTCTGTTTAATGCATAAGCAGCATCATGGTGTACCATTTCCTGTGTCAGCAACTGCAAGATTTTTCCATGTACATCGTTCCCCATTAGTCTTCAAAACAAGTCATGAGGCAGGCATCGTAGCACCCATTTTAAAAAGTTAAGAAAGTTTATGCCAAAGCGCTTGGCTAAGGAATGCTAGTCCTCACTTACGGATGCTTCCACTTCATCGTTATATCCTGAAGCCCGTGGATCTGAACCACATAGGGATAGAGCAAGCCTCTACAGACATCGAAGATGTGAAATATTTATGAATGGATCTTGAAGAGTTATACATGTTCCTAATCATTAACAAAACCTAAATGAGTATGGGATAGCAGCAGAGAGGGATATTTAATAAAAGTGACTCAAAGTATGCCTTGAGCAGATGTGAGGACTGAAATAATTGTAGCTACACAAATGAATGCTAGTTGTGAGAGGTAATCTGTTTCCAAATGTCATATTTTGGAATTACTTATTTATTTCAGTTTAACAGCAATTTCTTTCAATTATTTTTGCCAAAAGTCATTATTACTTATTTAAAACAAAAAACAAAAAACAAAAAACCCTAGGTCACATCTGTCATTTTTTAAGGTTTTTGATGCTATCATCTTTGCTTTGCTTTATTTTTTTTTTTTTGCCTGCGTCACATCAGAAATTTGTAGTCAAAATGTTTCACTCACATCAAATTAGCCAAGTATTCTGATAAGTTGAAGGCTATATGTTCAAATGCAAACCTTAAAATGATGCCTATAGTTATAGAGGCAAACCACCATGAAAAACAGTCATGTGTCTCAAAGGCTATGTTCTGGACGACTTGTGAATAATTTCCCTGAGCATGTGTGTCCTGATTTGCAGTAAAATGTGACGTAAAGCAAAATTCCTCGAAACCCAGCAGAAAAGTTTCTAGTACTGTTATTTATTCATAAACAGCAAAACACAAATAAATGGTAAAACGGGCCAACACTCGTTCATTCGTTCACACACACTCTCCTTACTGACCTTTCCAACCAGGCGGGCATAGCTTAGCTCCCGCAGCACACAGGTAAAATGCGACTCGTGGTTGGGTCCCTGCTTCAGATCCTTGACATGTGACGTTCATGCAGACTATTTCTCAACACGAGGTGTCTTTGCTGGGCCCTCGGGTGGCCCTCTGCTGTGCCAGACCGGAGTGTTTCAGCTAAATTCAGCCAATTACAAGTAGGTTGTTCCACACATTATTTCATGCCCTTCTTTATCACTCGCATGCACGCACACACACTCTCTGTGGCCTGGGTTTCATAGCTATCTAGGGCCATGGGCATAGATGATGATGGGTTGCCCACCGCGGGCTCGCGGAGGTGTGCATGAGTTGTTCTTTATCACTCAAGCCCATTCCCCAAGGCTTGGTTTTCATGACTGTCTGAAGCCAAGGGAAGTGCAGCTGTGGTGGCCTCCAGGCTGACAGACAACTTCTATGGCTTCAGGAAAAATGCCCTCTGAGGGCATGTGTTCTTCACAATGTGTTATATATTGTAGAGATATTTTTATTAAAGTGGGTTCAGTATGGCTAGTGGATACAGGTAGAGAAATTAAGCAGGAATTCCTAAATAAACAAAATGAAATATTATTGCCAGTAATATATTTATAAATATGTGTTTATATCCAGAGCAAAGTAAAGTATATATTCTATTTAAATTTCAAAAATGGCTAACATCTGAATACAAATGATTTCTACTCATATAATTGAGAAATAAAAACGTTAGTTAAAGTTGGCTCTGATTTTGCAGCATAATGAAGGTGTTTTCTCAGTGTCCTTCAAACATGACATTGTTTGATAGAGTTTCTAGATGTTGTGAAAAGTTTAGCAAGAAGGAACTCATGGGGCAAGCCTTTAGGTATCCTGTCTTTGATCAGAAAGCTAGTACATTCATAAATATTCATTCTTAGTAGACAGAGAATTTCATGGCTCAAAGTATTTGATTTTAGTGTTTGTATTGAGTGACTTATCAAGGGAATCACTGAAACTACACTTGCCACACTTCACCTAAGAAAGCAAAGTCAAAATGTTTCACATAATGATCAATGTAAGTCCCTCAGCATTGGGCTCACATGGCATGAAGGGCAGTCATTATCCAATGGAGGAGGGGTGGGATGCCTGGTCCTTCTTGACAGAATGACCTTGTTCAATGCCCTTGGTGCCACTCACTCCTCCATTCTTGATCATCATGTTCCATTTATCATTCTAATTAGGCAGCATCTTGCCAGCTCAATCAGCCTCAATTACTTTAGGCCTCATTAGTGACTGACATTTTATAACAAGTGCATCTTCAAAGGAGCAAGGTCATAAAAAGATGTTGAGCACAAATACAGTAATCCCATCTCTATCTCGCCACAGGGAACCTTAATTTTATAAAAACAATAATAATATATTCAGACTCATAGGAGTTTTATTTTATGGTCAGATTATAAATCTTAGGTCAAAGATATTTTTGTTTATATTTAGCATCTTCAATGCTGTCACAATTTGAGGTTCAAATCTCTGCCCAGAAAATTGGAAAGTATATTAGGGTGATAGCGGTCCAGTAAGAAACTGTCGTGGGTAGTATGATGGTTTGGCTCACATATGTGATATCATTAGACTAAATAAACTAGAGAAAAATACAATTTAGAATCAGTGGTCAGAAGATAAATATGCCCATCTTCATGTATTTAAAAATCTAGAAAACATATAAAGATACCCTTGAATTTGGAGTTAGAGACATGCCTCAGCTAGCAAGAGTAATTCTTGCTCTGGCAGAAGAACCAGATTTAGTTCTTAGCAGCTATGTGGCAGCTATACAGTCATTCACAACTCCAGTTTCAGGTCATCTAACACCCTCTAATGACCTCCACATTCACTAGGCATATATCTGGTGCACACACAAACATGCAGGCAAAGTATTCAAGCATGTTTGTGGGAAGCCCTGCTGTGCTCTCGGAGATTCTCAAACCGAAACTACAAGTTGACAGCTAGTCTC
>NW_022196909.1:1114072-1123637 GCF_008632895.1 Mastomys coucha | reverse complement strand
AGGTCTCCCACATTCCCGGTTCGTGGAAACCCACGCTAGTAGGAAGCTGCGGGACGGCATCCTACACATGTTCAGTGAAATAAATATAAACACGAAATAAAAGATAAATTAAAATTAGAAAAATATCACAATATGCCAGAAACATGCACATAACATCAATATTGACAGGAAAATGTTTTAATATTTCATTGTGTAAATAAGTAGCTATTTAAAATATGAGTTCATATAGCCGTCTGCAGAAACTAATGTTATAAAATGATAGAGTAGGGTTCTTATGTTGAACCATTATGTTTTAGTTTAACAAAAATATAAGGTCAACAGTTTTTAATGTTTCTATGTTTTCTATTTTTCTTTTGGAGTGGGCAAAGAACACTATGCACAAGGTCATTATTTGTTTCTATTTCTAGCTTAAAAGGATTGATGGTTTATGCCCTAAGAGTCACTGACTGTTACTGCAACATTATAGCATGCTGAAAAACAATAATTTGTTAATAAGTCTTTTCTACTTGTGAGGAATTAAGAGTTTGAACACATGCAAAAGAAAGTCTTTGCCTTCCAAGGACACAGAGATAAAATGGAAGAGACACTTAAAGCAGTAATTAAAGTGTAATTGGATACAAACAATAGAATATAATAAGAATGCTCAGGAGAACCCTAATATATTCAAAATGACCAGAAATAGAAATGAGATTTATTTATAGACACTTCCTAGTTCAGTATGTACACAGATGTAACGGTCAGGTCATTCCCTGAAAAGGAAAAAAATTAAAACATACACTGTAAGTCAGGGCAGTGTCTTCAATGAGTCCTGCTGGGCAGACTGGGAACCATGCACAAGAGATTGGCACGTGATCCTTTGTCCTGCCCAAAAGTCACGTGACTTCTGTCAAAAAATTTAAAGGTGATACCACAAATGCTGAAAGTACTATAGAAAACATGAAACCAGCTTATAACATTTGTTATGAATAACTAAAGTATGAAATTTATCTAAGAGGCTGTCAATGGATGAACACATAAATAAAATGTTTTCTGTTTAAATGTAACAGGCTTCAGCCAAAATAATGTAATGCAACTTTGTCTTCTGAGACAAAATGTGAAACAGAATGTATTTCACTGGCAGGCTCAGTGAAACATGTCAAGGAAAGCATGCACTGACAATGATCACATATTCACATTCCATTGTGGAGCTCAAAAACCAATCAGATACAATCTAAAATACTGATTGTTAGTGGCTAAGGATATGGATCGTTGGTACTACAGAGAAGTTGCATCTAATCAGTACACACTGTGCACACATGTTGGAGTCACATATGGAAATTGTACATATGGAATTAATGCAATTAATTCATATTCATCAAACATAATATATTAAACATGTAAGAGTAAAAGAAAAGAAAAAATAGTGGCTATGTGGACGGAACCATAAAGAACAGCATTCTCAGCAGGGGTGGAGGGCAAAAGTGAAGGCCCAAGGTTGGCCTCTGACTAGAAGGAGCAGCATCAGGCAGAATGGTTATAAAAACCTTGGAAACAGCAGCCAAACATAAGCACCTTAGGCAGAAGAATAACGTCAGTTTGTTCTGGGTCATCTCAAGAGTCAACAGAATCATTTACCTAGCAATAAAAATAATTTCTGAGACTCTAGTTTTTGCTTTTTAGTCTTTTAATAGTTTCCTCTGGGTCATCTGCCACAGACACTAGCCACTTCACATACCTTTGGGTGGTTTGGGTTGGAGTCTGTGTACAGTTCTTTCATTTCAAATTCTTGGCTCAAGAATCAACACAATAACTTGACCTCAGCTTACGCCCCGACTCCCAAGCCACAAAGACTCAGCTTTTATTGCCAAGGTGAGATAGAACCTTCTTTTCAATTAGCCAGTGGTGGGGGGCTTTGGGGACTTGCATACAGTAAGTTGCATTATGTAGTAAAACACTCTATTATGAACCCAAATAAACATTAATGCATAAAATATTTTAGAACATTATAACTTCAAATCAGCATCTCATTGGAGATGCTGGAAAACAAAAACAAAAACAAGTATAAAACCACAAACTTTCGCCCTGAGCTATAACTGTTATTGTGTTAAGAAAAGTGTCCTCAGAAGTATGACTGTGCCTCAAGACACAACTGAAATGTATTGACAAGCTTATAAATACAGAGTTGATTTTCTCAGAGTAAATTCTAAATACGATGATTTATGGAAACTTTCCATTTTTATATAAAACAAGTTTAAATATGTTTTCAGTACTCTTTCCCAGAATAAGTTATACATATGCAAATATGTCCCCCAATGAGTAGGGAACTATTCTACAATAATAATTATCACAAGCCTGAGAATATTTGCGGTGAGATGCTAATACCTACTCAACAGTCGTGTTATCTTCCCCGACCATCAAATTCAGGTCTCTCAGTGTATAAAAATCTTCAACTGGTAAATATAATGATTGAATAATGAGTTCAGTTTCTATATAGAAATTTATTATATATCCCATTTCATCAAATAAATAAACAGGCTACTTACCATATATTGCTACCATTGCTACAGAGAATGTTTCTACAAGTGACATAAACTTTACTCTTTCACAAGCAATGTCATGAGCAAGCTTTGCTTGCTGGATAGAGAGAAGAGGTAATGTTTAAAGCCATCTTCCTCTATTGTCTCTTTTGCAGTTCTCACTTCTTCAGATTCTGAATCTGACCTTTGGAAAGAATGGATTCCATTGCACCCATTGCACTCCTTCAGAAGCTGAGCAATCTTTCTCTCATCCTGGCTGCTTAGTATGCCATCTCAAGCCTTCATAATGTGGCAGTTTTTTTCTTCTTTCTCCTATGAAATGATTAATATGATGCCATGCTAACATGTGAGGCTACAAGTATGTGTGTGTGTGTGTGTTCAAGTAAATATTACATGGAAGTACAGTTCATTTTTTTAATTAATTAATTAACTTGCATCTCAAATTCTGCCACTCCTCCCAGCACCCCCTTCTCAGAGTCCCTCTCTTGGATGGGCCTTAGCCTGTAGTTCGTTTACAATACCATGTATAGCCTTTGCTGAGGAAATACATTGAGCCAAATCCAGCAGGGTGTATAAATCAATTTGTTCACACCTGTGAGAAGCAAAAAGAAGCAAGCTATGTGAAAAAAAATATATATTTTCTCTCTGTCTCTCTGTCTCTCTCTCTCTCCATATATATATATATGTATGTATATATATATATATATCCTTTGTATTCTTACTTTCTACTTTAATCTTTGAGAGCTTAAGAAAATTCTAAGGAAATATATATATATATAGATATGTACATATACATATCTATATATATATATATATAGAGAGAGAGAGAGAGAGAGAGATACAGAGACAGACAGAGACACAGAGAGAAAGAGAATTGTAGAAAAGAAAAGATTTCTGTCTCTTGAACCCCAAATCCCGCCAAAGGTCTTGTTTTAAGAGAGAACATGTATCAAACTGCAACATTACAGAAAGAACGTGGGCTTTTAGACAACATAGTCATTTATTCATGTATTCATTTAATTCACTTGGCTTATGAATTTTAATTCATTTTCATGTACAGGAAATTCCTTAAAATGTTCTTAAGATCTCAAAGATTAAAATAGAAAGTAACAATACAAAGAATTTGACAAATCATTAATTCCTACACACACACACACACACACACACACATATATATATATTTAACAGTTTGCATGGGTTTGTAACAAAGAATAATAGCTGATATTAAATTTTAATTTAATTGAATCCTTATGGAGTATTTGCTGTTTCAGAAAATGCTTTTTTCCAAGTTTCTGCTATGATACATGCCCCAATTAAGCACTGAATTCTAAGATAACATGAGCCTGTTAACTAAAAAGTTCTTAGCACTATCCCAAGGCCATGTTCTTTACTAAAGTTTTGAGGTAAGCCCACAGAAAACACCATAGTTTCTGTTCATATATAATAAATTATTCTCTCAGATGTTGAACAAACTTTCAAAACATTTTCATCATTGGAAAAACAAAAGCATCACTATTAAAAACAATAAGTATCTTCTGTATTTTAATTTTATATTAACAAGAGACCAAATAAAGACACACAACATTGAAGGGAAACGACCAACAACATAAATAGGAAGGAGCTGTATTAACTTTCTCAATGGGCTGCGGTTCCCTGTAGCTCCTGGAGCAGAGCTCAGGGCTCATGCCAAGTTTCTTCTGGAAAAATTCTGGATCCTTTGCTAATGTCTAACAGTAATATGGGTAGGTCCAGCTGAAGGTCTCCTGATCCCATTTTTAAACAGAATATATCTTCACGGACCATAATTAGTTATGGTCTTATGGTTAGTTCTTACTATCAAATTGTTACAACAAAGAAGAGGCAATAACAGTGAGGAATTATCTAGATCATGTCGGCCTGAGGACATGTCTATGGGAACTGCCTTGACTGCTAATTAACTGAGCTCATTGTATGTAGGCTATGCTTTAAACTGCATAAGTAAAACAAACTAGCAAGGAACGCAGCAGTCTGCACGTGATGTGAAAAGCTCTCAGCATGTGCAGGTGATGTGAAAAGCTCTCAGCATGTGCAGGTGATGTGAAAAGCTCTCAGCATGTGCAGGTGATGTGAAAAGCTCTCAGCACAGGTGATGTGAAAAGCTCTCAGCACAGGTGATGTGAAAAGCTCTCAGCATAGGTGATGTGAAACGCTCTCAGCATAGGTGATGTGAAAAGCTCTCAGCGTCATGGCTTGGAGACTTCCTATAATAACAGACTGTCACCTAAATTATAAACCAAATAAAACTTGCCCCTCTCCCTAAGATTCCCTTAGTCAGGGTAATTTGTCACAGTGACATAAATAAAGCCAGAACAATAGTGAAATTAAGGTAGTGAAGGAGTCACAGACTGAGAAAACTAGAAAAGATATACAAACAATTCATGCATTTGTAAGGATATAAATTTTAAAATGATCTCATGTGTATTTGTTGTTAAAACCTTTAGAAACACTAGCAGCAACAGGAGACTACAGAGACGCTTGACAAGTAGCCAAGAGACATAGGAAATATTGTTACCTTGTAAATCTCCAAGGTAACTTCAGACTTTACTTATTGCTTAAACATCAGACGTAAAAAAATCTCTGTCCTGCTTTACATGCTTGCACTATAAGTGATCAGAACATCAAATATTCAGTCTTCAAATATTTATAATTGACTGAAAACCATGGAACTTCCAAGAAATAATTTACTGACCTGTTCTTTAGGAAACAGGTTACTTTTTACTTATGATCTACTATAAAACCACCCAGAGATGAAATACTGTCAGGAATAACTAGACGGACAATATCACATACCTGAATTCTTAAGTTACAAAAAAATAACATGTTTTGTTTTTAACGAGGGTAAAATATCACTTCAAGTTTGGAAGCAATGAGAGGAAAATGGGGACCCTAGCCAGAGGAGTAGTTTGAGAGAAATTTAGACTCCATGAAACTAAAAAAAAATAATCAGTTAAAACTGTACTCAGTGTACTTCAGGTTGAAGTTATGTTTCACAGGGGTTTCCACAGCAATATGAAGAATAGTATAGAATGTATTTGTATGTACTTATATGTATGAATATTATATGCATACATATAAGGACATACTCATATTTATAAAAATGATTATGGTGCTGGTCGAAAGAGTTATGGAGGCTGGCAAATACAAATATCTCTGACTGGCCAGGATGAGCAGACGTTGCAATCACATTTAAAGCACCATCTGTACCAAATGGCTTTCTGCTAGAAATGATGATCTGTGTTCTCTTTAAGTACTCCTGTTTAGATAAGACCCTCCCATAGCTTAGAAACCAAGATCTAAAAATGTAAACATGAAACTCACTCAAGTGAAACATTCAAAATAATACTTAAGACTTTTTCTAGGCATTTTGTCCCTCATCAATCTGATGCTTAACATTAACTATAATCACTGTCAACTAAACAGAAAAGCAGAAACAAAAATAAGATCAGAGGAAAGTCTGATAAAGAATTCAAAATAATTATAAAATAGTAACTCATTGCTGTCACATCTAGTAGATAAAAGTATAATTAAAATGACAACTCAAAGAAAATGATCAAGATATAATAGCAATACATCTATAATGTTGTGTCTTAAACAAAGGCCACTTCCTAAGTTTCCAAGGAATAGCACAGTTAATAATGTGACATGCATAATAATATTTATGTAACAGTAATATTTTTAAACATGATATTTTTTAAAGTAAGCACAAAGTGTGTTGTTTTCAAACGCTGATCACTGAATGTGCACTCCCTTTTTTGTAAATCCTCTTTTGATGGTCTTTGTGCACTGCACAAAAGCAACCGAGCCTGAAACCGTGAGAGGCAATGTCAGCCCAAAGCCACTGCAACCCGAGGAGTAAGCAGGAAGATCATCAAAGAAGGGAGAAGGGGGAGCAAGAGGCAATCAAGCAGAATATTTCAATAATTCATTTTTTCTATTTCATGTCCTTCATCCTCTAATAGAATGTAATTTTTTAAAAAAAATCTCTACAGAGAACCTCTCACATTATAAATCTCTCAGTAAGTTGTAAACTCCTAAATGACAGGAAGTCTATCTTTTTTTCTCCTCGTGTTTTGAAAACTGTCTGTCCCTGACCTCTCACAAATTAAATTAGTCAGGCCCCAGAACAAAAACTATTCAAAAACTTTTCCCTCCATAACATACAGGGTCTTTTTGCTTCACAATGAGGATAATAAAAGGCCTTAATCATATCACAGGTGCCAACTCTTCATTTTCCTGGTGAGTTCCCTGGCAGTAAATCTAAATCAAACCCTCATTGCAGCAAAGTTAAGGTGCTAAGATGACCAGAGTGGCAGGCCATCTTAGCCATCTCCTCTCTCCCAGAGAGTAGGTGATTGGCCCATAAACCATGTTCTTTGATGCTCACTCAATCCTATCTTAAATGATGAGAGTAATGGACTAATAGTCTTGATTTTGTGAAGTATTTCATGTTCTTCAATCCAGACTCTGGAAGTCTAAGGAGCAGCATTAAAAGACAATTCAGCCTTTAGGCATTGAGGCCATGCTGAATTGCACTTGCAGGGTTGGATTGTCTTATCAAGTAAGGGAAGAAGCTTGTCAAGCATAGTTATGAACCAAATGAATAGCAAAGACATATGTGACTATAGAGGGTGTCAAGCTGACCCACTGATCTTGCTCTAAGCCTTTGTAGAGCATCAATGCAGCAGTCATACAGGATAGTGTCGAGGCAGTAGACCTCTTTGAACTGCAGAAAAATACAGGGGTATGTTCACTTCTGGCTGTTACTTTTAGGAAAAAAGAATAAGTGGGAAATGAGAGTACACAAATAAAAAGTATTAACAAACATGCAATATAGCATGAAAATGACACCAATTGCTACCACAAATAAATTTATTCCAACAAATTGGTTCCATGTGTGAACATTCAATTTCACTGGAACAAGTGGGATATGTAAAATGTACAAGGTCACATATAAAACTCTCAGAATATATTTATAACATTTAAATGATCATTTGCAATTCCTTCCACATCAAATATTTTATACAAGAAAGTAATATATATATACATATAACTAACCAAGTTTGTTTCATTAAGTTAAAAAGTGTATACTAAAAATCCCTATTCCACATAAAAACTTGTCCATCATCCCATTATTTTTCATAGGCTTTCTCATCCCACTATGTTCCTCTGTATTTTTGAAGTGTTATTATATGTTCACGTAATGCTGAATTTCACTAACTTTTGTAGACTCTCAGTCATGGGCAGAGTTTCAAGATTAATATGGACCTTATAGCTGCTGACAAGCCTTCTGTGTTGGGGCACCATTCATCTCACCACTAGCTGCTGACCCCAACCAATAGAGACTGATGACAAAGATTGCATTGCCATGAATATGAAAATTGTTAAAATTTTAAATAAAGCATAGAGCACAAAGAAGACCATACTATTAGTGTCATGCAAGTCAGTACAAAATTGTTTTTATTGTGTCATTTACTAACTAGCTATACATATATTATGCATACAGTCTGGTTGATGGAGTATTTGTTTCATTGGTGACATTTATGATGTTGTATAAAGAGGGCAAGAGGTAGCAACAAAATTTAACTTAAGGTACACTAGAACTATTTTGTAATTCTTGAGTTTCAAGTGTAGAAAATCTAATCTTGCATTTGCAAATAGTGAATGTTTTCTATCAATTATTTAATATAATACCACCACACTAGTCATTTGAGAAAGAAGCCTATTTACCAAGAAATTCAGTGATTTAGTTGTAGATGAAATGTCTCCCTGGCATCTTCTGAAGCCTTGCTTCTGTGCATGATTAGAGGTTTTTATTTTTTTAAATGTGATTTTTTAAAATTTTTATTGTATTATTATGAGAAAAGTTACACGATTTCAATTTATCTGAATGTGTTAACATTTAAAACATATTTTAAGGAAATAGAATTAAATCACATTCTTGTTTTCCTTTTCTACCCCAACTCCTCCCAGAGGCTCCCCCACTTCAATACCTACAATATCTTTTTAGGTTATATTCTTTAAAATTTATAAAATATTATAACAATAAAAATGAGTATTATAAAAGTTGTTTGATATAAAACAACAATCAATTTAGCAGTCTATGTAAATGCTTGTCTACAGCAATACTGAAAATACATACGTTTTTCTCAATGAGTTTTAAATAACTCCAATGTATTAACTGTATATTTCAAACTAATACATTACTACTACTATTTTCTTTTTTGTTTTTTTAACTTTTATTGCATTATGAGAAAAGTTACATGATTTCAATTTATCTGAATTTGTAAGCATTTAAAAACATATTTTAATTAAATAGAATTGAATCACATTCTTGTTCCCCTTGTGTACCACCACTCCTCCCATAGACCCCCTTCAACCTATAATATCTCTTTTGTCGTATTCCTTAAAATTTATAAAATATTATAACGATAAAAATAAGTATTATAAAAGTTGTTTGATATAAAACAACAATCGATTTAACAGTCTTATGTAGATGCTCATCTACAGCAATAGTGAAAACACATTTTTCTCAATGTAAATTTTAAATAACTTCAAACATATTAGCTCTATACTTAAAAATAATACATCACTACTAGTATTTTCTTGAATGAACATGAGTATATAAAGTCTTTTTGTTTGTTTTGTATTTAGTAGAGTTTAAAATCTTGGCTCTTACTGTGGTACAAGCCCAAAATAAGAACAATTTTTAGACATTGGGTTTCATTGTAATAAGGCTGTATTTCAATGACCAAAGGATTTTACCTCCATCATAGCTAAGCTGAGAGTTGATAGTTCTGCTGCACCAAGAAATGAATTGTAGGCTCGATTTTTGGATACAGACTTCCTGCTATGGTCAAAGCTATTTGACTTGAGTGAGTGACTTCATTCTCAGTCCACATAGAACAGGTTACATTCATTTAAGAAATGGTGTGTATATTAAGCTGGTCTATCCATAAAGTCATTCACCAACTGTTTCAACGAACAATGGTTCTGCTTGGAGGGTGGCACAG
>NW_022196909.1:1112993-1113678 GCF_008632895.1 Mastomys coucha | reverse complement strand
GTATAGTGTAAAAACATGAAATAAACAATACTACTAATAGAGAGGCTGAGATAGGAGACACAAGATTTTAAGACCCTTATGTTGTATACAGCAAGACACTGTCACAAACAAACAAGCTGACAGTGTATGTAGATTGTACAATGTTGGACCTATTTCTCCAATTACCAAGTTAAAGAGATCATTGGATGACAATCAACAAATTTCCAATTCCTCATATTATTGGATTTCAATCGATTAGGGTATGTTGGCAATATTAATTTTCAAATTAATATATTAAGAAAAAGTAATTGTCACTTCCTGTTGTTTTGTTGTAAGAGATGGAATTATGTTTGTGTGGATTTGTTGAAAGATTACCTTCTTGCTTCTTCTAGGGTGTAGTTTTGCTCCTTATGGTGATGCTTTCCATCTATTATCCTTTGTAGGGCTGGATTTGTGGAAAGATATTGTGTAAATTCTGTTTTGTCATGGAATATCTTGTTTTCTCCATCTATGGTAATTGAGAGTTTTGCTGGGTATAGTAGTCTGGGCTGGCATTTGTGTTCTTGTAGGGTCGTATGACATCTGCCCAGGATCTTCTAGCCTTCATAGTCTCTGGTGAGAAGTCTGCTGTAATTCTTATAGGCCTGCCTTTATATATTACTTGCCTTTTTTTCCCTTACTGCTTTTAAAATTCTTTCTTTGTTTA
>NW_022196909.1:1103391-1111258 GCF_008632895.1 Mastomys coucha | reverse complement strand
GATTCTGGGATCCTGGGATCCTGGGCTTGTTAGATCACCTGGGAGTGTGGCTTTCTCTGTGAGTTGTGCGACTGGCTACAGCGGAAGTCCTCCTTATGCCCTGGAGATAAGTATACAGCTAAATGCAGCCACTAGTCCAAGGACCTTCTTTGGGTATGTCCACAGTCTGTAGTCCAACTCCCAACAATCAAGTCCCAACAATGGTCGGCAGCAGCTGTGAATGGAAGTCCAAGGATCCAGAAGCTGCTCAGTCCCTCAAGGCAAGCAGATGAAGCAGAGAGCACTAATATTTTCTTAAAAGAACATAAATATATAAAGTGTTTTCATTTATTTGTTTGTTTTATATTTGGTAAAGCTTAAAATCTTGGCTCTTACTCTGGTAACTTGATACAAGAGTTACAAGTGTCAAGCAAAGCATTCAGTCTTACTCTTTGTTTTTATCTTACAACCCCCCTCCCAATTTAATTGTCTACATTTCTTTTGGGTATATAAATACTCTTAAAATATGTAAACTGTTCTGAAAACCATAGTATAGTGTAAAAACATAAAATAAACAATACTACTAATAGAGAGGCTGAGATAGGAGAAGCAAGATCTCAAGACCATTATGTTGTACACAGCAAGACATTGTCACAAACAAACAATCTGAAAGTGTATATGGATTGTATAATATTAAACCTATTTCTCCAATTACCAAATTAGAGAGGCCATTGGATGACAGTCAATAAATTTCTAATTCCTCATATTTTTGGATTTCAATCGATTAGGATATATTGGTAATATTAATTTTCATATTAAGATATTAATAAAAAGTAATTGTTACTTTCTGTTGTTTTTGTTGTAAGAGGTGGAATTAGGTTTGTGTGGATTTGTTGAAAGATTACTTTCTTGCTTCTTCTAGGGTTTAGTTTTGCTCCTTATGTTGATGTTTTCCATTTATTATCCTTTGTAGGGCTGGATTTGTGGAAAGATACTGTGTAAATTTTGTTTTGTCATGGAATATCTTGTTTTCTCCATCTAAAGTAATTGAGAGTTTTGCTGGGTATAGTAGCCTGGACTGGCATTTGTGTTCTTGTGGGTCTGTATGACATCTGTCCTGGATCTTCTACCTTTCATAGTCTCTGGTGAGAAGTCTGGTGTAATTCTTATAGGCCTGCCTTATAAATGTTACTCAACCCTTTTCCCTTACTGCTTTTACAATTCTTTCTTTGCTTAGTACATTTGGTGTTTTGATTATTATGTGACGGGAGGAATTTCTATTCTGGTCCAGTCTATTTGGAGTTTTATAGGCTTCTTGTATGCTCATGGGCATCTCTTTCTTTAGGTTAGGAAAGTTTTTGTCTATAATTTTGTTGAAGATATTTACTGGCCCATTACCTTGGGAGTCTTCACTCTTTTCTATACCTATTATCCTTAGGTTTGGTCTTCTCATTGCATCCTGGATTTACTGGATATTTTGGGTTAGGAGCTGTTTGCTTTTTGCATTTTCTTTGACTGTTGTGTCAATGTTTTCCATGGTGTCTTCTACCCTTGAGATTCTCTCTTCTGTCTCTTGTATTTTGTTGGTGATGCTTGCATCTACAACTCCTGATTTCTTTCCTAGGTTTCCTAACTCCAGAGTTGTCTCTCTATCTGATTTGTTTATTATTTCTATTTCCATTTTTAGATTCTAGATGTTTTTGCTCATTTCTTTTACCTGTTTGATTGTATTTTCCTGTAGTTCTTTAAGGGATTTTTGTGTTTCCTCTTGAAAGGCTTCTAGCTCTCTATCTGTGTTCTCCTGTATTGCTTTGAGGGTGTTATTTATGTCTTTTTAAAATCCTGTATCATCATGATGAGAAGTGATTCTATATCTGAATCTTGCTTTTTCCATTATGATGGTGTGTCCAGGACTTGCAATGGTGGAAGAATTGGGTTCTGATGATGCCAAGTAACCTTGGTTTGTGTTGCTTATATTCTTATTTTTGCCCTGCATCATCTCGTTATTTCTACTGTTACCTGCCCTTGCTAAATCTGACTGGAGCTTGTCCTTCCTTTTATCCTGATTGTGTCAGAACTCCTTAGAGTCAAGCTGTCTCTGTGATCCTGTGATTCTGGGATCGTGTGACCCTGGGCCTGTTAGAGCACCTGGGAATGGAGCTTCTTCTGGGTGTTTTCGGGATGACTGCAGAGTTTGTGCCCAATGCCCAATGTCTCCTCAGGGCACAGGCTGGCCCAGACAGACTGGAAGCAACCCAAGCCACTGGGCTGGCAGAGTTCCTATGTGCCTGGGTCCTACTGGTCCCAGTTACTCCCAGTGTTGGGACAGATGTTGTGTCATCCTCACCTCTGATCCTGGGTGTGCGCATGGGTATGGAGCTTTCTCTGGGTGTTGTGGGACTGTCTGCAGAGCTTGTGCCCAAGGTCAGCTCAGGGCATCAGCTCAGACAGACAGGAAGAAACCTGAACTACTGGTCTGGCAGAGTTCCTGTGTGCCTGGCTACTGCTGGTCCCAGTTACTCCTGGTGTTGGGACAGATGTTGTATCCTCCTCACTTCTAATCCTGGGCGTATTAGAGCTCCAGGGAGTGGAGCTTCCTCTGGGTGTTGTGGGACTGGCTCTAGAGGTTTTTCTTTAATCTTTCTTAGAAAAATATACTAGGAAAAAATGGATACAAACAGTAGAAATTAATGAGAGAAATTCTTTAATTTGTTTGCAAGTTTCAATTACTGTGTATGTATATGTAGTGCATGCATGTGTGTTGGTGGAGTTTACATCATGATGTGCATGTGGAATGGAGGCCAGAGGATGACTTAGTATATCTGGTTGTCTCCTGCCATCTCTACACCGAGTTCTTCTTTCATCTTTGCATGTGTTCTAGATGGAAATTTCTGCTCGACACAATAGAAGGCTTTGCAACCAGACAGTATGAAGGAAAAAACTGTAAATCACAATATTTTTTAGCATTTGGAGAATTACTATCATCCTCTGAAGGCTACAATGAGATGTATTTTAAATACCCATTTTCTGATCATGCATATTTCAATAGATTGGTCCCTGATAATTCCTTGAAGTAAAATCTAAGTGTCTTTGAAATATAAACTGCTTCTTGAATGTCTTTTTCATGGTTCACAAGCAGCAATGCTCTGCCTGTCACTTATTTGAGCCTGTTGTTTGCTCACATCTCTGAGTGCCTGAATTTTACTGCTTCATAAGTAGATTTTGTGAACCACACTGGACACAAAGTGAAATAATACTTGCAAATGAGTTTTCATGTCACTATGTTGAATTCTATGGAGGCTGTTTTCATGATCACTTAAATCCTATTCATGTTTGCCAGTGATGATGCTTGTTATACACATTATATTCATGACTATCTCTCCTGACATCAGTAATTAGACAACTAAAAACAGCAGATGATCTCTAGAAATGAGTCAATGAAGTATTGATTTATCCTATTATACTCTCCAAAGGAAGCATCAACTCAGAAAGAAACTGGGATGAAAGTAATTTTATTTACTCTTAGAAAAGCATCTAACATACACACTCACACACACATTTATTTGGAGAATAATACAAAATATATTTCTAACTATATAGTGACATTCATAGAATTCACCAAATCATTTTGACTTTACATTCTCAGTTTTTACACAATACATTAAAAGAAGGTAAAAATATTCATACCAGAGTACCTTGTAAGGAAAGACAAAGTCATTATATAGTTATAGAAAGATTAGAGATTTAACTCAGTGGTAGAGTGCTTGCCTAGCAAGTGCAAGACCCTGAGTTTGGTCCTCAGCTCTAAAAAAAAAATGGACAAAATTATATAGTTACAGAGTAATTCTAAGAAGAGTTAAAACTATATTATTGATTAAGTATTTACTCCATATCCAAAATCCATCAAGTGGCATATTAAGTACACAATAGCACACACTATTAAATATAGAATAAATGTGTATGAACTGGAGGGAATATAAGAAAGAGTATATAGTTTCTACCTATCGCGGTCAAATAGAGCCTTTCATAGCTGAAACAAGAAAATATGAACAAGACAAGATCATAAAAAAAAATAAAAGCAATAATGTTTATTTCTATCTATTGGCAGAATCAAGGTTTCTAAGAGTTAGTATAATTTGAGCTCACCAATTCTTGCTTAGAAATTATCAGAACATTTTGTTACTCCATTGTAAATTATTGATATTTCAAGTAGTTTACTACACAGAGCAGAATTTATAGAGTCTGTTTCCTTTGCCCTGCATATTATTTATTTACTCGCAAGGCCTATAACAAAAGAGTTATTTTTGGTTTTCTGGTCAAAAAAATTGGTGATTTTCTTTTCATTAATATTGTTGGGGGCCACCACACCAGGTGGTGGGAAAATAGAAAGGGAGGAGGGTAACCCGTGTCCAGCCAGAGCTCAGGTACTCTGGGTGGGCAGACTCGGGAGACTGTTGCAAGCACTCTCTGTGCTGTGAGAAGCCACTATCCCAGTCCATGGTGCTGGAGAGGGAATAGCCTTGTGGTCCCTGGGCCTCACAGAGGCCAAAGACAACAGGTTCTGGCTCCTGGGCATCACAGGACATTGCTGGATAATGTGGAAGAGCTGAGAACAAATTGGGAGCCCCTGGGGCAGCTCAGTCAACTCCCGGGGGCCAAAGGGAGAAAGGAGTGAGGAAAACAGGGGCACCTGGTGGTTCCCATAGGAGAACCAGGTGAGAGTCCTTGATCCATCTCACAGCTGGAAATGCTTGGAGACTTTCCAGTGGGGAGATTAGATGCTGCCCTTTAGGGGAAAGCCTACTCCATTGCTCCAACATGATGAGTCTAGATGAAAGGGGGTAGTCCATAGATTTTAGGCTTTATTGTAGAAAAGAGAGAGAGACAGAGACAGAGAGACAGAGAGTATAAATTAAAGACATGCCATGGCCACATGGAGAGAGGGGGAAGGGAGGAGGAAAGAAGGAGCAAGTGGTGAGACTAAGACAAGAAGTTAAGAGTAAAAGGTTAAGAGAGAGAGGAGGCTGTAAGCAGCCCCTTTTATAGTGAATTGTGCAGCCATTTTTTGTTCCCAGGGATGGGGCACACCTGGCTGTGGTCAATTGACTGGGGGTGGAGTCCAGCCAGAATACTGAGAGCAGTATTCTTGGGGCATTGTCTAATCACAGGATAATGGGGTTGGAGGGCTTGCGGTGTCAGGAGTCTATGCCTGGGAGAGTAGCTGTACTGTTCCATACCTTGTAGAATTTTCTATTGGGTCTCCAAAGTAAGCCTCACTCAACCAAAACACAGACTGCCTTTCAGGGTCCAACAAATATATATTAAATTTATCATCCAAATGAGAAGAGAACACACTATCCATTCAGAGGATTTTCTTAGTCAGAGAAAACAAACTATATAACTTCCAATCTTCACAAGTGGGCTTTTGAGTTTGATATTAATCCAGTCTGACTGAGCTCATGGTACATCTAGCCAGATAGTAAGAGAATGTACTGACCCAAAATTAATAAAAGTCTATGAAGAGTTATATAATAGCTAAGACTTAGGATTGTGGAAGCTACTATGTAGAAAGTTGTAGTGGTATGTAATTTTTTTCTCTGAAGTGAAACATCCAATCTTGGAAAAAGATTGGTTAAGACCATAGAAGTCAATGAAACTTGGCATTCGTGGAATAAACAAAACGCAAAAGTCTCAGAAAATGCATCACACTCAAAACAGTGCAGAACAGTGCTGTGAAAGCAATAGCAACTGCTGGGAAGAGGGGACTCTGACGAGCCAGCTCTCTACAAGATAGGCAGGAAGGAGTCCCGGCTATGCTGAGAGGAACTCATTGTTGATGCATGCATCTTTCTTTGAGTCCTTTATATTCCTGCATAACCACTCATCCAGACTTCTGTAAGTAACCCCCAAAGACTCATTGGTTCACCAAATAGACATATGTGGGATCACTTCTTTGATCTTGTTCATTTGTCTAAGGAAATAGACATTTATTCTCACCTGTGGAAATTAGTATGTTAATATCAAAATGAAAAGAGAAAGATTGGTAGTTTGAAAATTCTTGCAGTAATCTCAAAATTCAAAAGAGAATAATGGTAGTATGTAGTACATGCTTCTATAAGAAGTAAAAACAGTTATTCAAATAAATAAAAAGATAGAGAATTTATTAGAAATATTTAAAGAGAGGAAAAATATGCCTCTTTAGTTTTAGACTAGATGGCTTAAAGATGTTAATATGGTCAAAACTTACTCCTAATGCACTGGAATGGACCAGAAAGAAGTAAAGTACTTGTGTCTACCTGTTCTCTTCTCTAAGGCTTGTGCTCACATCCCCAGATTCTCTTTTGACCTTACGACAATCAATAAAGACCAGAAGAGAGTCTAGGTAGCAAACAATGGCATATGTGTTATTTTATCATGAAAGATGTTATGCTAACATGGTCATTGATGTATTTCTCCTGAGTATTCCCATTTAATGCAAATTTAATTTCTGATAGTCCAGTGGTTTATCCATCAAGATACAGAATGCTTCAGTGTTTCAAAAGAAGCTTGAGTATCTCTACTTATAAAAGCCTTTTGTAATAAATTATCTAAAATTTGGAACCAAAGTGAAATACGTTTGATAAGTAATTTTAGTAAATAAGAATCTCTACATGTTCCCTACGGTAAGAAATCTGCAAACTCATTGCACCTAGCGCTCAGGGTACAACTTGAAATAGAGGACATAACAATTGTAAAATCCAGAATACCAAAGTATACTGTGAACTGTGTCTTCTAGAAATGACTTAGCTGTCTACTCATTTTAGAAGATACAAGCTCAAATGCACTTCTAAGAGATTATGATATAATGTAATATAATGATAAAATATAAAACAAAACTCAACACATTAGAATTGCACAAAAAAAGCAGGAAAAGAGCCCAAGAGAGACACAAGAAATAGAGACCCTCCTAAAAATACTAATATAAATAAATATGTATAAAATACATAAAATAAATATGTATATATGTATATGTATATGTGTGTATCATATATGTATGATATATAAAACACTACTTTTAAAAAGAAAGAAGGAAAAGCCCAGATAGTACATTGTGTGAAGAAGAACCTCCAAACCTGCCAGGGAATGCACGGGCGACTCTAGCCAGGGAATGCACGGGTGACTCTAGCCAGGGAATGCACGGGCGACTCTAGCCAGGGAATGCACGGGTGACTCTAGCCAGGGAATGCACGGGTGACTCTAGCCAGGGAATGCACGGGTGACTCTAGCCAGGGAATGCACGGGCGACTCTAGCCAGGGAATGCACGGGCGACTCTAGCCAGGGACGCATATAGACTACAGTGTTTACTACTCTAGAGTTAATGAGACCTGGGAAAGTAATGCCTATGAGTAAGACATACTCAAATATTACACAACAGCCAACTTAATTCAGACCATGATACAACTTATACTTTCAGGGCCATGAGTCACACGAGTAACTGTACAATTGTAAGCACAAGCCAGTTGTGGCAGATAAGCCATACGTGGTAGACAAGCCACATGTGGCAAGAGCATGTCTTTCCATAGGGTCACATAAACAAATCATGATAGTTAGTTGTGATAAATATTCTGAAGGAAACTGATTTCTACCTACTACAACTGAGAGGAACACAGAAGTGTAATCCAAGAACAAGTGCATGTTCTGGAAGACTCATGTATCTTAGAGTTTCTTTAAAGCACTCAGCAATATCCTCACATAACTCACTTCTTGGACAATTATGTTATCATCCTTATGTTAATTTTTATGTGTGTAAATACTAAGAGGAGTCTTTCTTTCTATTTTATTTTTTTATTTTTTTTTTAGATATTTTCTTTATTTACATGTAAATTTCTCCATTCCCAGTTTCCCCTC
>NW_022196909.1:1087469-1097218 GCF_008632895.1 Mastomys coucha | reverse complement strand
TTGTTTGTGTTTTCCTGCATTTCCTTAAGGGATTTTTGAGTTTGCTCTTTAAGTGCTTCTACTTGTCTCCTTGTATTCTCCTGTATTTCTGTAAGGGAGTTATTCGTGTCTTCTTAAGTTCCTCTATCAGCATTGTGAGATATGCCTTTAAGTCCAATTCTTGCTTTTCCGGTGTTTTGGAATATCCAGGACTTGCTGCAGTGGGAGTACTAGGTTCTGATGAAGCCAAGTAGTCTTGGTTTCTGTTGGTAGGATTCTTGCGTTTGCCTTTCACCATCTCTTGATTTTTGGTGATAGATGTTCTTAGTGAGTCTGACCGGAGCTTGTCCTGTCCCTGACGCCCTGCAAGACCCCTGCGACTTTTGGGTCCTGTGCCTCCCGGGTGGCTGCTCCCGGCTTAGGAACTCACCGGAGAGAGGATGGTGGCTCTCACTGGAGACTCTGGATCAAGGCGGTCCCTGGAGGGAGACTCTCCACGTGCAAGGGAGAGGCAGCTAAGGTAGCTGATCCACCTCTGTTACTTGGAAGCTGAGAGGATCAGGTCCCTGCAGCCCGGCCGCTCCCCTGCGACTTGTGGGGCCTGTTTTCCTTCTATTTTAATTGGGAGTATTTATTTAAAATATTGCTCCTTAGCTTCCTAAAACACTCTGAAGAAAAATACTTAAATTTTTCAGTGACCTTGATATTTTAAGGCAAATGGAAAGTTCCAGAATCTACAGAGTTAAAAATATATGTACTTCCAAACGATCTTTACAGTTATTCTTGCATGTGGCCTGAAGTAACAAACATGTGTCAGTGAGTACTACTGATGCATATTCACAAATCTGATAGTGATTGTATTCAGATTTTAAATTTAAAAAGGCATTAGAAACTAAACCACCAACCAAAGAGTACACATGGTGGGACTAATGACTCCAGCAGCATATATATAGCAGAGGATAGCCTAGTTGGTCATCAAGGGCCCTTGGCCCTGTGAAGGTTCTATGCCCCAGTGTAGGGGAATGCCAGGGTCAGGAAGCAGGAGAGGGTAGGTTGGTGAGTAGGGGGAGAAGGGAGGGAACAGTGTTTTTTTCTTTTGTTCAGAGGGGAAACAGGGCAAGGAGATATCATATGACATGTAAATAAAGAAAATATCTAATAAAAATTGTTCAAAGAAACATAAATAACATTATTTTCTTTAAGGAAAAAAGAAAGTAATTTTCATATAAATATATGAAAACTTAGAAAAAATTAGATATTGTTTTGAGATTGCTAGAGACCTGTAGGAGCAGCATTAGAATGGAAATAAGGCTCAGTGAATGAGTAGTCATTTGGGGGAGGAAAATACAGTTACTTCCTTCTTGCCTTTGTCTAGTTTATATACACTTAGTTATTCCCCACATATCTCTAGATTTACGACACAGGAGACACTGAGACATTTGCTTATGCATAGTCTTGAAATTAAATAGTTTAAGTGTTTATTATAATTCTTACCCATAGCATAGGCTATCATCGTCTTTCATGCTCTATGATAAGTATGTTTGATCTTCAGTGTCACTTCACAGTGCACCATGGATTTTGAAAATTCCAGAAGACACATGACATCACACCATGATAAGGAAAGAGTGTCACCAGGAAGTAATATGGCTTACCTATCTGTCTAAGAAACTGCATTGAATGAATTAAATTTTTTTTATCATGACTCATCTAGCAAGGCTTCTAAATATTTAGCCCAAACTACCTGGAGGTTAAAGTATGCTAATGAAACAAAGGAGGTAGAGGCTAACTGCAAATAAGTACTATAAATAGGAGTGTGAAGGAAGGTTTAGGTTTCACTAATAATCAGCACTGTTGACCAAAGAAGCTGTCTGTTCAGTTACAGCTTGATTCAGAATGAAGACTGATACCATACAGTTCAATTACTTTACAAATAGATACATTTTGACTCCTAAAGATTCATTCAGTATTTAGTTTAGTAAACTTGCATTTGTGTTCATTTAACTACAGAAAAGAGCATCTGGAATTAATTTAGTGTTGAGGAAAATAGAAAAATTGGATTATTTAAAAATAGTTTTCCTATAGTAGTCATTAACTTGCAGGTGTGATACACTATGAATTATAAGGAATTAGAATAATTTTGATGGTTTATGTATACCAAAAAGAAGTTGCGTTAATTTAATGTCTTCTATAAGATCTCTTATATGGGATAAGTAACAATATTTATGGATATTTGAATATTTGAGAGATTATCAATCTCAAAGCAATGGATAACAGAACAAGACAGTAACAAATACTAATATAAGCCTTACATCCTGTACAAATACACCATATGGAAACATAAAACTTTCCATGAGATAAAGGATGGGTCTTGAAAAGATGCCAGTGCCTCCCATGTGGCATT
Organism: Mastomys coucha; assembly: GCF_008632895.1. Lineage (NCBI taxonomy): Eukaryota > Metazoa > Chordata > Mammalia > Rodentia > Muridae > Mastomys > Mastomys coucha. The sequence goes on along the minus strand of NW_022196909.1, from coordinate 1,094,838 downwards.
CTTCCCTTGAATCCTTATTAAGATGGGATCATCAAAGAAATCTGTACCACATTATTAATTCTTTCTAATCATGGTATAACTAACTTGCTTACATCATGACACAGCTTTACAGAATAGCTACAAATTCCATAAGGCCATACTGTTAATATAGTCTAGCAGAAACTGTGCATTTAATCAGTGTAAGTATTTGCCAGTTAATATCGAAAAAAAGGCAACATGATATGGATTAAAAGAGCTATTTTTACATAATTTAATTAATATCTACCCTTAAGGAACTTGTAATCTAGGAAAATTATGTGATATAAATAAAAATATATTATAAATATTGCAAAAACAATACCCTGACTGATATTAGTACCTATAATACTTTCAATGATGGGTTGAATGAGAATGCCTACTTCCACCACAAACTCTAGGCTCCTATGTTTGAGTACTTAGGCCACAGTTGTTGGTAGAACTGTTTGGTAAGGATTACAAAGTGTCACTGTCTTAGAGGATTACAAAGTGTCACTGTCTTAGAGGAGGTTCGTTACTAGGACTAGGCTTTGAGATTTCAAAAACCAGAACCCTTCCTGAGTAGCTTTGACTTGTAGATCAGCTGTGAGCTCTCAGCAACTGCTCCAGTACGGGGCTTGTCTGCTGTTGCCAGGTTCCTTGCCATGATGGTTTTGGAACTTAACCCTCTAGAACTGTAAGCAACATATTAAATGCTTACTTTTTTTATAAGGTGTCTTGGTAATGGTGCTCTGTCACAGCAGTTGAAAATTAACTAAGACCGTTTCATGTGTGAAAGAAAAACTATATAATCCCAATAACCTCTAAGAAAATAAGATAATAAATACTTTAAATGTACATTTTATTTATTTCTTAAAATACAGTAACAAAGATCTCCTTTCCTCATTTTACTGGAAAATATGGCAAAACTAGCATTCAGTAGCCAAATCACAATTCATGGATTAGTTATTTTTCTCTCCATAGAGAACTACTTCTGATGAGTAAAATGGCTTCCCAAATGTTTAGTCAGTGACTAGATTGCCAGGAACAAAGTAGGTTTCTTAAGCAAAGTCATTTATTCTTTTTTTTAATTAGATGTTTTCTTTATTTACATTGCAAGTTTTATCCCCTCTGAAACCCTCCCTATCTCATCCCCCCTCTCCCTGCTCACTAACCCAACAGCTCCAACTCTATTTTGTTTTAAAGGTTTTTCATATCACTATGGTAGAGGTTTTTGAAACATTAAAATTTCAAAGACCTTTTCATTGATTGGAGTGGCATTTGGGGCACTTTGAAATTCTTTATACTGTAGTTAGAAGTTTTCAATCATGTTGATTAAATACTCCCATCCTTAGAGACCTAATAGTTACACAAATGTATAAACTGGATATGGTTAGCTGTGGAGGAATTGCAAGTCCTCTCTTCTCTGTGAAAGATAGCATCCTTTGATAGGCATTGGTTTTCTGTAACTGTCATTCTTTAGTGAGGAATTTGCTTCTCATTCATGGTCTCTTCGTCTACTTATGTCACAACAGTTTTCTGTGAGCAATGTGGTTTTCTATTCTGAGACTTGGTCTTGAGTTTTGGGAGCTTCTTTGCCTCCAACAATAATTAGCTCAAATGCCCCTTGATAGGAAATTCTTGAAGACACTGTGAATCTTCCCTTTACTTCTCATAGCGTCTCCTCTTGCTTCATGGAGTCCAATCACAGTCGTGATTACCACTGTCTCTTATTTTCTCATGCTCCTATGTTTGCTTTGTGATGTCATCAATGTTTTTAGAGGGCCAATTCTGCCTATCATTCTAGAGAGTATGGGCCTTCTATCAGTTTCATCTACTTTATGATGCCAATGCTATTGTTTTCTTCCTTTCCACCACTCCTTTTAGAAGTTCATCATCAGCTGAAGTCTACCTGGTTTAAAGATGGGCCCAAGATACTAAACAGTAAGACTCAATTCATGTTAAAGAGAAAGTACTATGCGAAGAATCAAAGTTTTGATTAAATAGTGTTTCATTTTGTTTTTAATCAAGACAGTATTTTATGTATGCCAGGTTGTCCTTAAAGTTGCTATGTGAACAGGGGCAAGTTTGAAATTCCAATCATCCTTCCTCTACCTTCTGAGTTCTAAGATTATTAGTGTGCAACGCCCTATCAATTTATTTTCAAATAGTAATATTTAATTATGTTTTCAAGAATAGTTAAAGAAGGAAGTAAAATTAACATGTTCTAGGCCATTCTCACATTATTGTTTATCAATAAAATAATGATAAGTGCTTCTTCATTTGATTCTCTAACCCTTTATACATTTTTTACTAGCAGCATGTCTTCTATGCCTGTTATAGATTGGTGTAGCTGTGGGACACTATAGTTTACTTATAATAGAAGAAGAAATAAACAGAGATAATCAAAAAAGTCTCATGTTGAGAACAATTAGTTCATACTAAAATAAGCAACTTTGTTTTATTTCTTTAAAGATTATGTACTCTGTATGTTGGGAACCATATTTCCCAACATTCAAAGTTTACCGTTCACCTTTGCATGTGGACAAAACTGATCTTTCAACTTTGGTGATATTCATTTTGCTAATTAGGAAAAGAAGCACCTCCGTATTATATAAAAAGTGGCTCTACTTTCATTAAATAGTATAATTTCCAATACAGCCCACGGGGAAGCCAAATTATAACCAGAACATTACAATCCATGTTGCTAACATGAAATGAAGTAAAATGGATATTTAGTTGAAAGACTTTTTAATAGCCTCTATTTATGGCAGCCAAATGCTGCTCTCTCCTCCAAACGTATAAGGAATGGAGCTAACCAGATCTCAGAATTGACTCTTTTATAGCACTTGCATCACTTCTTCTATCTTTTCACTCTGCATTTCTTTCTCCTATATATTTACTGCTGCTCAATTCTATTTTTTTCACATAAAAAGAATTTTGCTTTAGAGCTCATGGTATAATAATAGTGTGTAGCACGGAAACCTGATTCCTTGAGAACTAAGTAAAATGGTCTATTAAAAACCTAATTTTAGAGTGTGTTTGAAACAATAACCTTCCCAGATATTTGTGTACACTGACACACACACACACACACACACACACACACACATTCATTCTTACAGAGAACATCAATGAAATTGCAAGTAGATTTTACTGAAATATTAGGAGTTCAAAGGAGGCTGCACAGTGAAATATTATGGGTGGGAAAATGCTGCTAATTAAAGTCAAAGTCCATCATAGGCTCAGTGCAGCATGGGAGACTCACTTCTTTAGCAAGGTGTTTTCTTCTCTGACCTTGTCTAAGCCTCACCCTCACCTCCATACATGCCTCTACCTAGGGAATGTCATGTAGCCTCAATTAGATTAGAGAATCAGTTACTTTATCCTGACAAGATCTGTTTAGCCAGCACCTGAGATTCCTGAAATGCTTCCCATGCTAGTGAGGCCTTCCCTAAGCCCCCAGCCAATGACCTTAGCCCATCTGGATGACCCTGCCCTCAGTCCCCCAAAACTTTGTAAGTCTCCAATTACCCTAAGTTGATCTGTTTACACCCAGGTGGTCAGGGTGGTTAATTCACTGTGCATACAGGATTTCTGAGTCCCCTGAGCCCCCTCTTTGACATTCCTCAAGAGCGGGGCGATGTACAGTTGTGTAGAGTTCTCCAAATGGCAATCTCTGTCACATTCCACTGTCTGCCAGAATTATTGTTGGTTACAATGTCAGCATGGTTTTCTTCCTAGCTTTTTCTCTCCAAACAGGATGAACCTTACATCCTGTCTCTTCTCTCCTTTATTACCTGTTTCTCACCTTATTCCATCTGAACTGTCCTACATAAGCATATTCTTTCTCCTCTGCCAGACACAAAATACAAAGTTTTTCTAAAATATATTTTTCTAAACTTAAACTCTTCAGCCTTTAAATATGCTAAAGGCACCAAAAGTCTCTTTACTTACAAGATTTGTTCTTTTCTTTAAAACCATATATATTTTTATTTTATTTACTGTGTGGGCATGTATGTGTGCTTATGTACACACATGTGATGTTCATAAGACAACCAGCCAGAGATAGTTGTGTTCCTCACCTACCATGTTGGCCCTAGGTGAATGAACTCAGGTGTCAGTCTTAGTAGTGGGTGCCCTACCCATCTGGGCCACCAACTTTATTTGCAAGATTTTTCTTAAGGTAATAACTGCACACACAAAAAAACCCACAAACAAACAACACCAAAAAAAAAAAAAAACCAACAACAAGCCTTTTTGTAATTCCACTGTTTGTAGAACTGAAGACAGCTTTATTTTGGGAAAGACATCATTGCTCTTATGTGTGAATCTCATAGTTTTCTTTCAATGAAGGGTATGATATTCAGGTCTTCTGTGTGCAACTGTTAGAATCTCCAGTGTATGCCCTACAGTTCAAATACAATGATCAAAATCTAAAGGACAATGCCATCATTTAAACATCTGGAAATTCAACAGTGAAGCTAGAGGAAGTCTAATGAGAATTAATGGTAAGAATCACAGTGTCTTCAAGAATTTTTTATCATGGGGTATTTGAGCTGATTATTGTTGGAGCCAAAGAAGCTTCCAAAACTCAAGACCAAGTTTCAGAAGAGAAAACCACATTAATCACAGAAAACTGGTGTGACATAAGTGGACAACAAGGCCATGAGTGAGAAGCAAATTCCTCACCAAAGAATGACAGAACTACAGAGAGCAGAGATGCCTACCAAGGGATGATGCCTTTCACAGAAAATAGAGGACTTGCAATGCCACCACAGCCAACCCTATACAGTACTCCAAGGCAGGTGGAGTACTGGGAATGATGAAGATGTTGGTGAGGATTCATAGATCTCTGATTCTAAACCACTCCACTTATATTTTTCCCTTGTACTTTAAAGTTAAGAGACTTGGAAGTTCTGATCACACATAGAAATTGACTATGTGAACTCTCTCCCTTGTTTGCTAAAAGGCTGAAAAATATATAGGCAGACATCTGACACAGGGTTTCATTGTATAATTCTCAGTAGTATTTACTGGAAATTGTAACCTTACAGGCAGTGAATTGTCTAGCATGGGAAGAAAATACAAGGGATATTTTCAAATTGTGAACAATAAACTAACTTCATGCCTGGAGCTGGAGGCTGAGAGATTATGCTGGCCTTAAAAAGTTCCCATTCTCTCATGGACTATCATTACAAATTGTGAGTATATCATAGAATACAATTTTCTCATATAGAAGTTTTGCATATGACAGTTTTCATAGTTGGTTCCTTAGACGTTGCTTAAGGAAATAAGCATTGTTTAGATTTGAAGTTTACAGTGTCCACAGATGGTATTACTTAATTGATCTCACTAAGACTTTAAACCAAGCAACAATGATACCAGCACTATACATGTCCCTTGCACTGGTCTCATTCTGCCTTCCCTCAGAGAAAAGATAGTTAACAGTACTGATTTCATCTCATTTTCATACTGTCATTCATGATAGATACTGTTAATTTTTGCTGCTCTGTATGAATATGAGATTTCATCATTTATACCATTAATCACCCTCATGATTGTCTTAAAAATAAACAAAGCCCATTCTTATATGTTTTATTCTAAAATATAATTATTCCAGATATCCCGTTCTTAATGGCATTGAATCCTAATTACTTCTAAATGAACCCATTAGTCATAAACATAGATCCTAAACCACGGGTGTTTACAGTAAGTAGATGGAACAATATTATAAATTTACCATCTACAATAAAGCTCAATCTTATTAGATTCATCTATTTAGCCCTGTCAAATTCTTTTTGTCCAATATTATTAACATATGATAAAGTTTCTGCATTTTTTATTTAATATAAAAATAAAAATATAAATTGTCCTTTACTGAAAATTATATTCAGTATTATATAGCTAAAAATAAATATTTTCATAACACCAAGTGAATTGTTGGTGAAATGGCATCTCCATTATGACCCACTAGATAGTAAATTATTTCAGCAAAGTGAACCAACAAATTGCTTCTCAAATGACTTGTGATGTAATGATAGGAATTGTGACCTAATAATCATTCATTGAATTTCTATACTCAATAAATAAAATTTGTTTTTGCAGAATGTTTTTCACATATTTTACAATATATTGTAATACAGTATATATTTTGAACATATTTATTCATATAAGATTTGTTTTTAAACACATTTTTTCATTATCTAGACCAAGAAACTCTTTTCCTATTCCCAACTAATGTACCAAAGAAATCAATAGTTTTAGATGTTTGTTTCCTTTGGCCTGACCTTTTCCTCCTCATTGACAATATTATTTAACCTTTCAGCTTCCTATTTGCTTTGCACTTATCAATATGTGCAGTTCTGCTAACTCTGGGCCTCTTTGCCTTCAAGTTGTCATTTTTATTTTGTTCTTTCCAACTTTTTGTCACTCATTTTCAAATTTTATATTCATTTTAAGGATCACATTATTGAATATATAATTGAAATTACATTCCCAATATTGTCGAGCCATCACTACTACACTTATCTAAATTTACTAACTCTGGTGTTTAATTGTGAAGTCCAACTCCATAATTGGATTTCAGTGAATAAATGATCACGTATGCAACTATTGGTCAGATGACAATGTTGAAGCTCAGAGTTCCATGCCACCTAATGCTATTGTAGCACACAATCATGATAGATTGTGGTGTTGCTGGTGTCAACACAAGCTGCACAACCAAGCAAACAAAACAATACAACTATGCACAATGCACACCGCTTGGTAACAAACTCTAACTTCTGATCTATGTGCTTATTATTATTCTTTTGTCAAAATCTTCCTTTGCCTTTGTTCTAAGGTAGTAACAGTAACATACTATCCAGCCAGTCCTCTGGGGCTATTCCTAAGAGAGTTGTTAGCATTGAAAGCAGCAACCCTAGTAACTTCCTGCTCCTACAAACTTGCATTGGAGAAAGAATTAGTGGTACACTATAGGGATTTTGATTTCCTGATTCCCCAAGGGTTTAGTAGGAAAGTAAGAAATAAAATTTAAAAATAAAATTAGGCAAGTGCTTACAGAATAAGTATACCTTATGTGAAAACTTGTTGTTTTTTGAAAATGGATATACAGGATAAAAGTAAGGATATTATGAAGAGAGGTGGTGGACTTAACTGCAGATCAGTGATGCTGAAGAAAGATACATGTCTGATATTTTCCTCTCAGAAGTAGAATCCTGGTTTATATATAAATGATAGGAAAGCAGAAGAAGGATCTGTGGAGGGGTGAAGAGGCCAAATGGTAGAGAGGGTAAGAAAGGCAAAGCACAGGGAGGATGGAGCAGAGGTGGAGAGGGTGAGAAAGGCAGTGCACAGGGAGGATGGAGCAGAG
>NW_022196909.1:1081457-1087458 GCF_008632895.1 Mastomys coucha | reverse complement strand
TGCACAGGGAGAGTGAAGCAGAGGTGGAGAGGGTGAGAAAGGCAGTGCACAGGGAGAGTGAAGCAGAGTGTAATGATGCGTATGTGTGAAATGGTAGGATGAAACCCTTTGTTTTACAGCCTCACTAAAAAGTAATTTGAAAAGGAAAATAACTGTGATGAAAGAAAATGCTTACATACAGTTATATGAGTTGTTGGCGTTTTAAGTTAAATTTTGGCATTATTTAAGCAGACATTTTAAACATAAAATTAGTGTATCTTCAGCATAAAATATTTATAAATATGCCAATAATATTCTAGGCTTGAATATTCACTCATCTGAAACAATCATACAAGCCCCATTCTGATGAATTCCCTTAAAGCATACTACACCTATCTTTCACAAACTATTTTTATTGTAGCCTTTCTGTTTTGATATTTGAATCCATTTTGCTATAATTGCTTGCAGTATCCAGTGCCGTGATATGCTATGCAGGTTTTCAGCAATAGACTATACCATGTAGGGTAGGTACATACCAAGTTAGGTCACGTAGGTTAGTGAAATACAGACATGCACTCTTTTATAGTCCAAATGTACCTTAACAGCTTTCAAAATTAATGTTTAATGTATATCCTTTATATATGATTTGATTGCATATTACTTTTATGTTATCAAGTATTTCTTTTTCTGGTGAAAAGATAAATCAGTTTTCAATATATGTCCCAATACTTTTGGTTTATTCACTGCAGAAAAATAGCCTGATATGCAAGCAAAGATTTAAGCATTGCGAAGTTGATCTCATCATTTTAATAGAGAAATTTGAAACCTAAACACTTATGCAACACTGTTTTTAAGAAGAGAAGTGTTCTACTTCCACATTCACTGTGAAGAATCCTTTCAAAGCTGGGCACCCATGTCTGCTCTCTTCAGTCTTGTCATCCTTGTTGCTCCCAATGCCACTACTACTTGAAGGCCCCCATGAGGACTGTTCAGTTTCTATAGCTTCCACTATCCAAGACGGAGGAAAAATGGGATCAGACTTAGTGAACTAATAAAAAAATTGACTAACCCCTGCTTTAACAAATAACATGAGATTTAATTTGTAAAATGAAACTTGATTCCTGACTGTGCAAAAATGTTACTAACAGTATTTCTTAGATATTGGAAACTCTTCCTTAGAGAATGTGGGATGTTTCTAGTATCATTTTCTTAGAAGCTGTTTGCCTTTTCTTTTTTTTTTTTTTTTTTTTTTTTTTTTTTTTTTTTTTTTGGTTTTTCGAGACAGGGTTTCTCTGTGTTGCCCTGGCTGTCCTGGAACTCACTCTGTAGACCAGGCTGGCCTCGAACTCAGAAATCCGCCTGCCTCTGCCTCCCAAGTGCTGGGATTAAAGGCGTGCACCACCACCGCCCGGCGTCTTTTCATCATCTACTCCTTAATATGCTTTGTGTTTATTTTCTCTATGAAGAATCTTTAGCAAAATAAGGAACCATTGGTAAAATGGTATCTCGTTATGACCTACTGTAAAGTAAATTAGGTCAGCAAAGTGAAACAACAGAGTTTTTTTTCTCAAGTGACTTGTATGTAATGATAGGAATTGTGAACTATCTTTAATTCTATATTTCCTTCCCATTCCTTGTAATTTTTGAGACATCTTCAATGGAATGACATTAATGCCTTTATTTAGCATTAATTTTGAGCTTCTTGAATGCAATCATTTTGAGAATTATCAGATTAATTAAATGGAAGTGTTCCCACAAGACACTAATATTTAAGAAACCCAAACATGTAGACAATTTACAGCACTGTTGTTTATCGTGCTGCAGATAGATCAAAATGTTTAGCTCTATAACTAACTTGTTCGACAAACACCATATACATTATTCTGAATTAACGTGAATTTCTGCTCCTTCAAGAAATTCCTTAGCAGCAGTCGTCTTTTGACACCATGATTGTATTGCTAGGGGATTGTGGTAGTTGCCTTATATCTGGATTCTTTTATTTAGTATTTCATTCACCCACACTAATTTTTCATCTTTCTTGGCCACAAAGCATATGATAATCAACACAATACAACCATTTGTGAAGTAAGGATACAGGTCTAATTTTTGACTACTCTTGTTGCTAAGATATTAACGAAAAGCTGACTACATTGTGTGCAGTAAACATAGTAAAAGCAGATCTATGTTCCATGGGAAGAGAGAACGGAGTCTTAGTCCTTTGAGTTTTGAGAATGGAAGGGCATGTGAGGAAAATGATCAGAAGAAATGTTTGAAATGTGAAGGAAATTGAGGAGGTATATGGGAGAGTGGGTGTGGGAAGGAGCAGGATGGGGAGAAATTGAGGAGGTATATGGGAGAGTGTGTGTGGGAAGGAGCAGGATGGGGAGAAATTGAGGAGGTCCACGGGAGAGTGTGTGTGGGAAGGAGCAGGATGGGGAGAAATTGAGGAGGTATATGGGAGAGTGTATGTGGGAAGAAGCAGGATGGGGAGGGGCCTATATTGTAATCTTAAAAAATGATATGATAAAGCAGAGAGATCAAGAGATCCTTTTAGAAAGTGTTGGACATGGCTAAAGACAAGCATGGCTATATACAAATGTACATGTGTATGTGCACAAGTGTGTGTGTGTGTGTGTGTGTGTGTGTGTGTGTGTGTGTGTGTGTTAGAGAGAAATAGAGGGATACAGAGAAACACTCACACACAGAGGGGAAATAAAATGAGAAAGAGAAAGTAATATAATGTAAAGAAGAGAATAATTTTCCAAAACTGAGGCAGTTTGGGTACAGGGGATAACAGGGTGTGGAAGTCTCTTCATGTGTTTATAATAGCTCCATGGGAATATAATCAGGGTGAGAGCAAGGCAGTGAATCAAAATTATATTCACTCATTTTTTCATGCATTTATCCATCCATTCAATAATACATAGTTGCCACCTGCAACATTCTGAGCCTATATATGACTAAGGATACATTCCATTGAACACAGAAACTAAGTTGCTAATGAAATCTGTATCCTAGCCAGAGCCACAAATACCAAAAATAGATAAATATTGGCTTTAAATAACAACACAAATGAACTTTAATTTTATAACAAAGATGTATGGAATCACTGAAGATTTAAGCAAGAGATTTTCAGGGGGTTGCTCTCAATCAGTATTTTTCTGGTGTTAGACTGTGAGTGGGACCAGTCAGCCAGCATATGCATTACCCAAATGGTGTGCATCTGAGCAGAAGAGAAGTACAGGTCCACATCTGGATGAGAATGAGATGAGTGAAGAACTAAGACACACATCATGTCTATAATGAAATTTTAGATGGATTAGAGCAATACTAGGATAGGAAGTACAGACATAACTGGTTGAAGAGTTCAATGGAGGTGAGGATTTCAACTTCAAATATATTGAATGTGTACACTGGTGGTACTTTCAAATAGAACTGCCATGTTGGAAGCTGAAAGAATTCTCAAATGCTAGTTTTGTGCTAAAAGTACAAATTTTGTGCTTCTTTAATAGGAAGCAAGAGATACAAGTATGACTACATAGACATAGGAAGGGAGAATACACACACAAAGAGGAAGCAGACAGCAACAGGTTGACAGAAGTAGTACCATGGGGTTCGAACTACATGTATATCTCAGAAATACTTAGAATAGATTTTGAAAATGCAAGTTCTAAGCCAGGCAGTGGTGGTACACGCCTTTAATCTCAGCACTTGGGAAGCAGAGGCAGGCAGATTTCTGAGTTCGAGGGCAGCCTGGTCTACAAAGTTGAGTTCCAGGAGAGACAGGGCTGTACAGAGAAACCCTGTCTCCAAAAACCAAAAACCAAAAAAAATTCAAGTTCTGAAATTGCATCAGACCATTCCCTAAGAATTTTTAGAATTGGGAGATAGACATTACTTGGTTTTAAGTTGATAAGCTCTTTTTCATGATATTTTAAATCAGGAAAATAGCCATAAAAGTGAGGAAAATGATGGAAATGTTATGTATCACTGAGATGCAGCAGACAATAGATGCTGTATAGACAATGAGTCACTGCGGGCAGAATGGTCATCTTTTGGGACCACTAGGTAGTGTGTATCAAAATTCTTAGTAAATGTGCCCATGCACTTTTCTTTCCATGATTTAGTGGTCAAAGTCTTCATTACTAAAAAGTCTTCATTACCTAACTGAATCTAAATTTGTGTTTCCTTAACCCAGTGGTTCTCATCCTGTGAGGTGCATCCCCTATAGGGAGTGGGTCAAGTAATCATCTCATAGAGCTTGCCTCAGACCACCTGAAAGCATTCAGAAAGCAGATTAAGATTTGAAACAGTATCAAAACTACAGTTATGAAGTAGAAATAGAAATAATTTTATGACTGGGAGTCATGAGGAACTACAGTTAAAGAATCACAGCATTAAGAAGGTTGAGAACCACTGTCTTAACTAAAAGATAATGCTGTCCTCCCTTCTTGATAAGTAAGTCTAGAATTGTACACACAAAGTTTTTACATCTCACAGGATTCATAATTTAAAAAATCATTTGTTTCAAATATAAAGTTTACCCTGAGTTATGTTTTCTAGGATCACAAATAAGCATTAAATATTAAGCTTATGCACATATGAAAATGTTTTACATATTCATAACATCTAAGCAAAATATTTCCCTTATACAGTGTCAGGAATTGCTACTTGAACTCTACAAATACGATGAATGCTTTCCATTAAAACCACACTGTCTTGGGGAAAGAAAGTAATAAATGGCCAGCTATGGATCTGTCTGCAGAGATGGAATTCCATCCCCGGGGTCCAATCCATGGGAAGAGTTGCGGAGGAGACAGCATTCTCTCTTACATGCCTACAGTTCCTTGATCTAGACTCTAGACATTTGCACTGGACCTCAGCTGAGCCATTATGTCTTCTCCTGAAACATACTTAAACATGACGCTTATTGTGTACAGTTAAGATTTTTTAGTTCCTAAAACATATTGTTCATATTTACAGAAAAACTACCCAGTGTTCAATAAGACAATTAAAAACAAACAAACAAAAAAAACAAAAACAACAAAAACTAAAACCAGAGTATAGGAAGCCAAGAGATAAGTGGGTGTGCCTTATGATTTTACTAGACCTGGCTAATTCATTCCAAAGGCACAGACATCGCACACCAATTTGGCATTACCCTCCTCCTCACCTTTCTTCCTTTTCCTTTTGTTGTTGCTGTTGTACTGCTGTTGATTCTTGCTGTTCTCTTTCTGTTGCTGCTCCTCCTTCTGCTTCTTCTGTTTCTTCCTCCTCCTCTTCCTACAACTCTCCTCCTTTTAGTGCTACTTTTCCTTCCTTTTGGCAGGTTCTCATATAGTTCAGGTTGGCATCAAATTTCCTATACAGTCTAAAATAATCTTAAACTTCACATCCTCTTAAATATACTTCCCAGGTGGTAGGAATATAAGTATTTGTCATCATGTCTGGTTTTTTCATTCTTTCCTGAATTTTTCTATTCAGGCATCTCCACAATAGCTTCCTTCATTCACATAGGCTAATTGGAATGAGGCATCTATGACTTCAGTCTAAAGAGTTCTCCCTATTTTAGCTTTTACAGTATTGTTGTTTTGAAGATAAATAAACACATATATTGAAATAATTTTCATGTCCCAATTTCTTCATATTTTCTCTAGTATACTATGAATATGACATTTCACAGTTGAGAATATGGCTCACTTGCTAAATCACTTGGCACAGAAATATGAAGACCAGAGTTTGTATCCCTAGAGCTCATGAAGAACAGGATACAATAGCAATCCAAGGTAGTCCAAGCCATCTCCTAGGTGTAGATGAGCGAGACGAACAGGAGAAATCTCTTGGAGCTCTCAATCCTGTTTTTGTAGCCTGGCAAAAACAACAACAAAAGAGAGAACCTTTTTAGACAGTGAGATTTGACATCTGAGGTTGCCCCTTTACCTCTGTCTTCCTTCCTTCTTTCACACACACACACACTCACACACACACACACACTCACACATACACTCACACATACACACAC